>NC_141078.1:15055700-15073200 GCF_041138505.1 Cibotium barometz
TTTTAGAGAGAGGAATCCTACCCTTATTTTACTAAATGTATTTTTTCTCATTTAAGTTTTTGTACATTTTCTCTCCATGTGCATCTTCTTGTAAATCCATAAAATATTATTTCCCTTTGTTGATCTCACATGGTATTTTACATATTTCAATGACCATATCCCTAGCCCCAACCCCAAACCCAACCCCTCCTCCCCCTCCCCCTTTCTCACCCCATGAGGATAGTTATAAGGTGAATCCAATGACATATGTAACTTTCTTAGATTCATAAAACAATCATAATATCTTAGTAAAAAAATGGTACACTATTCACTCTCTTCAAAGAAGGAGAAGTTTTTATTTACTTTTTAGATTAAAGTCACTAATAATCGTAATTAATTATATTAATCAAGCAAATTTGGTACATTTCTCACTCTCTTCAAGGGAGAACAAAAATTTCTTGCATTTTAAATCAAGGTAATTAATCATGGCTTTAGAAAATTCTCAAAGTTCTTTAAAAAACCTAGTACTAGATCTTTGATGAAAACTAAGTTGGTAGACTTATGGTTCTTAAGCTACTAGGAATGAGACACAAAGCTCTCTACATATTGATTTGGTTGATTCGGTCTATATAGTGGTTGGCCTATGATATAATTTACCTTGGATACCATATATAGGCTAGTTTGGCATTCTACATATTGAGATCATTGAGTTTTCACTACATTTTATGTGCATGATATCCTTACCCTAGTCTTCCTAGATCACCATTAAGGCTCCTTGTCAAAGCATGTGGGTGAGGCAAACAATGCCATCTATTTGTAACCTCATTTTTTAGTACTCCCTTGCATCAAGTTTCTTTGTCTTAAGATAAAGTTTCACGAATTATATTATCTACTTTTCACCAATAAATGCTCAAAGATGTTATTTATGCACTTTCGTAAAACTCTCTCAATTTAACCACTTATCCACATCTCAAGGTGAGTGACGAACTTCCAAAACACATGTTTCCAAAGTTATCAGTCTTAGATCTCTATTTAACATACCAAACTTCTTAAAAATATACATAAATGATATGTGAAACAAAGAACATTCAAAACCACGGGGGCTTCACGGCCTCTAAACTTTTTTATGTATCACGTGCATTGAAGGGTATTTAAAAAACCCCTTACACGTATATACTTTTATGAATAAAATGACCCCATTTTTCTTCATAAACTTGTGTTCTTTTTCTCAAAATTGGTTTAAAAAACCCTTCCTGTAAATGTATTTCTATAATGTTTTTGAATTAATATACCCCTCTCTTGATGAACTCATGTGCTACACTTACATATTTTTAGACACCTCAAGTTTGAAACCCATGTAAACAAAACACATGAATAGAGAAGTTTGTAGCTTGTGGCTCTTTTACTTTCTCTTGACTAGGAATAAAGTGCACCAGCTTAGGCAATTTACTTGGTACTACTAAGTGTCCTTTTCCTTTCCTATCCATTACTAACTCCACATATATTACTTTTTGACATTTTTTTTCATAGGACTAAAAAACCTTGTAGCTTTTGTTTTTCAAAATGAAAAACCTAGTACCAAAAATAACATGTTGAAACTTTGTTGGTATCTTTATTTCATTATTACCTCAAATAAGTATGTTTTTCAAGCTCCGTGGCTTTTCCCTTGTTTTTTTACACAAGAACTCTCATGAGATTAATTTATTACTTTCTTTATTAGATCTCATAAGTTCATGTAATAAGATCTGTGGACATTCTTCTTGAGAATTCAATTCCTTATAATAAAAGTTTCTCAATACCATGTAGTCTGCATGTGGCTCCTTGGCCGATGAAAGAGCTTGAGAGCTAGTATGTGCCTTGGCTCGAACCATGCCACCCTACTGTGCTTTTATGGTGTGGTGTTCAAACCATGGTTGTTAAAACATGAGTACCAAAAATGCATGGCTATCGTGAAGATGCCCTAATCCTACACTAATCATAGTTATTAGGTGTTTAAACTAAGGTGGGGGAGCCTAATCAACCACCATTTTATTTTTAAAATTCACCTTATGAAAAAACTATTTTTCTAAAAAGAAAAAAAATCAAAATCTCCATCTATCTTCCAGAATTCCAAAAATCCTCCCATGAGGGGATTGTTGTTTTTGGAGGAATTCTAATCGGTGACAATGACCTTTCTTTAAAGTGTGTTCATGCATTCTTTGTACTCGACATTGCTTTTGGCAGGGACTATTAAAGGACATGACACTATTAATGATGGTGTGCATGCAAACTAGTTAGGAAAATACCCTCTTGACACTTCCATGAGCACAAATTGATGCACACAAATCCTTACATACACACATGCGCGTGCACACACACACACATATATGTATGTATGTATGTATGTACATACATACATACATAGACTTGTATATACTATATATATGTATGTACATATATATGTATATGTATATATGCAGGTATGTAGGTATATATGTGTATACGTGTGTGTGTGTGTGTGTATGTATATATATATATATATACATAGGAGTACACATATATATATACACTACATACATGCATAGACATATGTAGGTATGTATGTATATATGTATTTTATATAAATTTATACATATATATACACTACAAACATACATACATATATACATATGCACACACACACACACAAACATGAAGACGAGACACACACCCACATCTATATTTATGTATATGTGTAATGTGTATGTATGTATATATTTACATACATACACTACATACATGCATACATATATGTAGGTATGTATGTATATATGTATTTCATATAAATTTATACATATATATACACTACAAACATACATACATATATACATATGCACACACACACATACACGAACACGAAGACGAGACACACACACCCACATCTATATTTATGTATATGTGTAATGTGTATGTATGTATATATTTACATATATACATATATAATACACATACACACACACACACATACATATAGACATGTCTATATGTATGTATGTATGTATATACATATACATATAGACATATATATGTGTGTGTGTGTGTGTGTGTGAGAGAGAGAGAGAGAGAGAGAGAGAGAGTCACTTCACTACACACACATACACACACACACACACACATACATATAGACATGTCTATATGTATGTATGTATGTATATACATATACATATAGACATATATATATATGTGTGTGTGTGTGTGTGTGTGTGTGTGTGTGTGAGAGAGAGAGAGAGAGAGAGAGAGAGTCACTTCACTACTGATTTAAGTTCAAATTTAGGGGGCAAAGAGTGTTTTTTTTTCATCGTTCCTTTGAAAAAATAGAGGAAAACTAACATAAACCTCTATATGCTTTTTTTAAACTATTTTACATAGAGAGTCTTCATGCTTTTGGCAATGTTTTTTTAACAATCTTCCTTTCAAAAGATAGAGGAAAACAACATACATCTTTGTGATTATTTGTTTCCTATTTTACACAGAGAAAGGCTTGATGATTTCAACCATAATCTACTACCTATATAGGACAAAGGATGGCCTAACATAAAACTCTATATGATTATTTTTTCCCTATTTTACAAAGAGAAAGGCATGATGAGTTTGATCATAATTAAGTACTACCATGTGTACATTCGTAGGAAAATGGAATTTTTTGTTACTTGGGGGGAGTGGATTGATGATCCCTACTAAATTCGAGATTGGACTTGCCATTTAGTCCTTTACTTAATCCATTCTTAAGATAGTCACTAAAAATAGTTTCTTTGTATGTAGTTGGACTTTCATCACTCACAAACTTGTCTAAAGGTCCCACCTTTTCATGCTCACTTGGACCATAGAAACAAGCAATGGATATTCTTGGCTTCTTTAGGTTTGTGACAACTCGATGTTCGACACTCTTATAGTGTCCATTTGTTAATATCTGTGAAAGAAGATAAGTATAAGAACATCATTACTTCACAAATGTCTTGTTGTGTTAAAGTGGTTGTAATACATGCAATAGAATGCCATTCACCCACGTACAATATGTCTACAAAATCTTATTTAAGTGGCTTTTAATACTTATTGCATGGCATGCATCAAAACGTACCTCAATTTGGTCTCCCAAAAAGACAACAAATGAATTTGATATACGATTCACATTGACCCATTCATCTCCTTTTCTAACTTGCAATCCTGGCACTTCATCTTGCATCAAGATTGTGAGTGATCCCAAATCCGAATGGGAACTCAACCCAAGTGTAAGCTCTGGCTTTGGAAAAGCAGGGTAGTAATTGCATCCCATGGTTTGTCGATAAATATGCTTATAAAAGGCCTTGGCCTCCAATGCCAAACTTGCAAAAATTGCTCCACATAGGATCAACCTTTTGACAAAACACATCCTCCTGAATCAGATAATCAACATATCTATCAAGAATCCGTTCCACATCCACTTCAAAAACAGAAACCACTATTGGATTGGCTGCCAAAAAATTATCTTCCTCATCATCCTCAACTTCTTCCGCCAAACTAATTGGTTGTGCCATCATTGGCTTCACTGCCCTTGACAGGTCGTGCTTAGATCCCATTGGTATTGTTATCACTTTCTTACCCTTCTTTAATGTAACCACATTCTTCTCCCGATCCTGCTTGAGCTTTGCTATTCTAAACCACGGCCTTCCTAACAGCATTGAATATGCATTTACATCATCTTTCATCCCCAAAACAACAAAATTTACTGGAAACTGCAAACCTTGTATGATAAGAGATTGTTTCCTCAACATCCCAATAGGTTGAACCCGACTTTGATCCGCCATGCATACCTGAAATGGTGCTGGCTCAAGCTGAACATTCTTCATCTTCAAAAACTCCAATTCTGACAAAATATTGACTCCAGATCCGCCATCCAAAAAAACTGTTGAAAATCTCCGATCATCAAAATCCAGTTGAACTGTGGGAACAGTGAAATCCACATCTTCAGGACTAATCTGATGACTGCCCACACTTTGATTCAACACAGCCCGGATTCCAGACACTCTCGACTTCCCCATAGCCGAATAAACTCGATCCCTAAACATCGGAACCAATGAAAGCAACTGATCCAATGTAAAACTGAGAGGACTATTCAACAACTCTTGAAACAATGCTTCAGACTTATCCTCCCTATGCTCCTCCTTATCCAAGGATTTCTTCTTTCTCTGCTGCATTTCCTCTTTCTGTTGAACATCCAAAATTCCTTCAGTTACTTCTTCACGAACATCCTTCTATTCCTCCCAATCCAATGGAGACTTTAGCTTTGCCTTAGAACATGTAACTGCTATAACTTCTGAATCCCGTTCAACACACTCCGAACAGTCACATGTTATCCCACATTCTGCCATTACTCCACCTGCTCTTTCTTCCACACAAACATCCACATTCACCATATTACTCTGAGGAAGTTTATTCACTTCCGCCTACTGCACAAGAGGCGTAGGTAACTGAGGTAATTGTTGAGGAGGTCTTGGTTGATTCCACCCATGCGGAGTCCAGTTCTGTTGATTCCAGCCTTGCTGATTCCAATTATGGGGTGGCTACCAATTTTGCTGTTGTGACCATCCCTGTTGTTGATCCCAATTCCTTCCCCATGATGGCCGAAAATTTTGCCATCCACCAAATCTTTATCTTTCTCCTTGATTAAAATTCCCTCTAAATGGTGGTCTCCCTGATGGTCTGCAATTTGGATAGGGTTGTTGTGGCCTCTGCCATCCTTGATTTCCAAATGATCTCTGCTCATCCGGAGTTTTCGGAAAAATGCCATGAGACTGTGTCATATTTTGCTGCATCTTTTGTTGTATTCTTTCAAGAATTACCCCCCTAAAGCTAGGATTATACCAGCAATCCGTGGTTTTGTGACCATCTTTGACACAAATGTCACAGTGCTCTATCTTCTTTTCTGACTCCTTTTGAAATCCCATCTCTTTCAATTTTTTTTCCACAGCCTTCTCAACTGACACCTCCTTAGTCTTTTCCTTTGACTTCTTACTTAACTTCCCCTTTTGTTTCTTCTTCTTATGCTCCTCATCCTCTGACTCTGAATCACTACTAGAATCATCATCACTACTTAAACTTGAATCAGACTCCGTATCCGAATCCGACTCCGAATCCTCATCTGTACTGTCATCACTTGACTTCTTCCTCTTTTTCTCCTTCTTCTTCTTCTTCCTCTTTGAATGCCTTTTTGCAGAGCTCAGACCTGATAAACCAAACCTTTTCTCCGCTCGAGTTGCAGTATTTATGAGTTCATTCATTCCTCCCACAACATCAACACCAGCTACTGCATTCCGCAACTCCTTTTTGAGACCTTTAACATAATATGCTGCCAACATCTCATCAGTAGGCCTTTCTTGAGGAGTGAGCCTTCTCACATACCGATTGAACCTCTGTGTATAATCTTCCACAAACATCCTCTTTTGCTTTACTGCTTTAAGTTTTGTCAACACATCATTGGCGGTCTTTTCCACCCGAAACCGATTCAAAAATGCAATCCTCAATGCATCATAATCTGCAAAATGCCCTAGCACAAAATTACTAAACCATTGTACAGCTTTCCCCTCAAAGGTTGCCTCAAACTAGCGCATCTTGGCTTGTGCATCATATACTCCGGCAAATCCTCTAGCCTACCATCGAGTCTCAAATTGAGCTACGTGACAATCAGGGTCTTCTTTTGACTTTCCTGAAAAGCTTCCGAATTTGACACGCAAATCTGCTCGAGCCGCTGCTGCCATGTTAAAAGGTCTATTTGGGAGTACCTGCCTGTTGATTCTCCTATTCGATAACGGATTGAATTACAACTGTCTTCGAGGCAATAATGCCTGTTGTATTACTACTGTTGCTAAAACATGTGGAAATCCTCCTGCTAATCCTGGAGTTGCTGCCCCTGAATTAACCACCGCATTCTCTGAATCCTCATCAGAACTATCTGTTGACATTCCACTGTCATCTCCTTCATGCGACCATCGTTGATGTTGGTCATCTCCCCGATACTGCAAACCCAAACTCCTTGCTCTTAACCTTGTAAAATAGAAATGCGATGATTCCCCTGAATCCTCCAGAGCAAACTCAAACCCCCGCCACTATAAATGCATGAATGAAAAAAATCTAACCATTGCCTACATAAATCTCTTCATCTTGCAGCACTCACCATTAACAAAAGAATGTAAGCCTGCGCATGAAATTCATCACAAACACCGTGATCGCCAAGTGTTTATTGCTTATCACGTCTTTCCCAAAACTTTAAAGAACTTAAGACTTCCTGACAAACTATTTGACAAACTAAATGACAGCGCTGATGACAAATGGATTGACAACTAAATTGACAAGTAGATTGACAAAGAGATTGACAAACTGCATCTTGCATTCAGAAATCTGCCCAAAAACTACACAGAGAATCCGCCATTAAAACATTTTTCTTCCCCATCTTCTCCTCTAACCACCAAGAACTACCCCATAGATAAAAACTCCCACGACTTCTAACTTCCATCCAGTTCCAAAAGACACTTTTCATTACATTCGATTATGACAAACTTAAAGACAAAAAAAAGTCAAATGAGCATCTAATTTTTAGCCTTAAACAATGGTCAATTTATCTTTACAATTCATTAAAATCCTAAAGTCATTTATGTTCATGCAGATATGGTAGAAGCGCAAGCAAACGAGCATCAAGAGTTTGCCAAGAAGGCATATGAGCGAATGAAGGCCCTTGCACATGGACTGACAGCCCGCGAAGCTACGAGAACAGCATGCAGGTTGTCGAAATGGACAAATCCTACTTATGCCCAATGGAAAGACATAAATAAACGCGTAACCACATAGATGATAAAGAAAATATGGCCATGTCCAGATGGCGAGATTAAGAAGGGAAGATGGAAGGTTTCGCGTTGCACTCATAATGATATCAAAATTAATGCCGAGCGCATTTTCTTGGAGGTGTACGGTCATCCTCTCCATAACATCGACGCTCCAATCTATTTTGCTAAGATACTATATGCACAATTTATCCTAGAAAGTCCAGTGGACTTCGCCTCCAGAGAGGCCATTGTCAACACCCACGACATACGTGAAGAGATAGTGACATTCACAAGGGAGGAACTTGCTCTCATGGTGGAGGGCGCTGGATTGGAGTTAAACAAGGTCAAAGAAAGCTTAGGGGCACAGCTAGCAGAGAAGGAGAAAGAAGCTGAGCGATTATCTCAAGCGTCAACTCCTCCCCCGGCCAATAGAGGGATTCAAGAGCAGCTCACAAAGATCAGCCAAGATGTACAGACCATCTCTTCACGTATTGCTCCTGTGCGCCAAGGAAACCACATCTCTCATTTTTTGATACATCCTGATCTTGTGGGATTTTCTGCTGAGGCTACTAGTTCCTCCACCCCCCAATGTCCTGTATGTTACAAAGTATTCGTCGATGGGTGGAGCGGCCAGTATATACTACCCTGTGGACACTACTACCACTTAATATGTTCAGTGATGCAAATGCAAATATTTCCACATGTGCATTGTGCCAAGTGTCCCAATAAATCAAGGTATTTATACAGTGTTCAGCATGGCTAGCGAATATAAACCACCAGGACCTTTAGATGCAACTCCTAGTGCAATTCGCAATTTATTTCAAGATGAAAGCTAAGAAAGACATAAATCCTACTTTTGTATTGATAATTTCTCCAAATACGATCATTTGTACAAGTACTTTTTATGAAATCAATGAAATGACTTCTTCCTCTATGTCAGTATCTTACTCCAAAATTCTTTCACCGTTTACCCTCTCGTCTGCTAAATTAAGCTCATCTAAGTCAATGTCCAAATTGTCTTCTATCTCAAGGGTAGTGCACGACGTGCGTCCAACATCAAAGTTCTCGTCTACTACATCATCACAATCGTACATCCATCTGGGCATATCTTCTTCATACTCTTCGCTTTCAATGTCTCGCAAGATCTTTTCATTGTTTGCAATACATGTAAACAAGTTTATCTGCTCGATCTGCAAGAAATCGATTGCGAATAGTACTATGAATATATTTGTACATGCTCCAGTTTCTTTCTGAGCCGCCTGAGTTTGAAGAGCACTGACTTAGAACCTTCATCGCAAGATTGCGCAATAAAGCATAATGCTCACCACCATTCATCATCCACCACTTCCATGCAGGTTGCTCTTTAGCCATTTGTTGAACAAGGGAGTTGAAAAATAAACCCTCTTTCAATCGAAATGAGGTCATCTCCTTTATGCACTTTACACGATCATCAACATTATTATAGAAAGTGTTTACCACTTTATAAAAATCTTGCACCACCTCAATGTTGGACATCAAATCCATATTCCAATATTCCGGATCTAACATGTAAGCAGCACTGTGTAGTGGTGAATGCGCTCCAATCCATCTAGCATGAAAGTACTTCAATAGGACTTTTCTTTGTCTACTGGAGAATGGTACACGCCATTGCTTTACTGAATGCTCTAATTTATCAGGACACTCCAAACTCCGCTGGACAGTCCACCATTGCATCCATGCTTTTCCGAGATTAGGCGCTCTTTGCTCAAGACTTTCGTACGGCATACATAACAGGCATCAGTACATGGTATGCATCCATCACACTGTTCCACCAACTTCTTCTCGTAAGCGCTGCCTTCAAGACTTTGATTTTCTCTTTCACTTTTTCAAGTTGAGTGCTCTTCCAGTCATGAAATGCCATGCATGTAAATGTTTCGCAAACTGCATCTTTATTTCGACTCAAAAGTGTAAAAGTGAGTGCAAAACCTAGTCTCTGCACTGGAAGCTTTAACATAACTGACATGCGAGGTCGAAAAATATCTAACACTCTCTGTCTCTTGAGCATGAATCTCACAAGCTGGCAAGCAGTGTCGACGATTGAGGCAAACCATTTGGTATCATCACTTTTATACCAATCTTTTAATACAAGATTCAAACTATGAGTATTATAGCCTACCGGAAAAACATGTGGATATTGTCACTTTAGGATTTTGGATGCATTCTTGCAATTCTTTGCATTGTCCATGATGATCTGGACTACATTTTTGGCACCCACTTCCTCTATCACAGAGCCAATGACTTGAGCAATGTAAGCCCCAGTTTTGATTGAACCAGCAGAATCCACGACACGGATGAAAGTCTCACCTCTAGGTGAAATAACCATTATATTAATTAATGGTTTTCTTTGTACATTAGACCATCCATCACTTACTATACTACATCCAGAAAGCTCTATATTGCTAAGAATTATTCTTTGTACACGTTCTTTTACTTGCGCATAACATTTCTCTAATAGATCATTTCGCATAGCATGGTACGTAGGCGGTGGAAACCCTGGTCCAAACTCATCAATTTTCTTCCATGCTCTCTTCCAATGCTCACTGTCCACCATCATCATAGCACTCCCAAAAAAGTAAATCCCTTCAGCAAGGGCGAGTTGTGCATCATCGAGCCGACCTTGACGTAGGCTTTCTTGCAATGAAGTTTGACGCATGGGTATATTTCCTACGTCAAAGTTCCGCTTGCAGGAAGATGCACTAGGTAGATTACTTTATGGTTGCACATTGACGTTCAGAGTACAAGCAGGCGATGTAGCGGGAGTTTGATGATTAGAACAACAGTGTTCTTGCTGCCTTGATACATTAACGGTAGGAGTGTAATGTTTTCTTTAATCTTTCTTTTGAATTTCTTCTCTTATGCGTTTGGCCACTACTACAGGTGCAGAGGGGTGGGTACATGACTTTTTCTTCGGTCCACCTAAAAAGTGTTCTCTTAGTCGAGGCGCCCCACCTAATTTTACTGCATGGCATAGCTTACACTCCCAATCTATGAATCGATCACCAACGTTAATTGCATATTACCACTCTATCCCAGGTGCCTTTTTTTTCCTACTATTTGGAATTTGGACTCTATTGGAGGTATCACTGGATCCAACATTGTCCTCCATCTCAACAAATAACCTATTCAACCAAGCATATAACAATGAATACACAAATGAAAAAACAACATAATCACTCATGTATTACAAAACATACATTAGCAAACAAACTACTTCAAAACTATCTTGACAAACACAAAAGATCATCATATAACACAAAACTACTTCGAAACTATCTTACAAGGTCTGACTACAAAACTACTTCGAAACTATCATGCACATTGCACCCCCAATGAAGGATGCCTTTTGTACCCAATTAAGGATACTTTACACAATCAAAGATCTATGCCTTTTATACCCAATTAAGGATACTTTACACAATCAAAGATCTATGCTTGCCCAATACTCTAGTATAGGACAATAGACCTTCTCTAACATTCACAAAGAAAATCAAAGATCTATGCTTACCCAATACTCTAGTATAGACCCTTGTCTACTCTAAACTATATCAAATATCAAGAACCAATACAAGCCCCTAAGCAGGACTCTTGGCTCCATCAAACCATTCATAAAGCAGAATGAGGTAGATTACCTACGTAGCTCAAATGCAAAGCTGAATGACTCCAAATTTGTCCCTAAATCTCCGCAAGTATTAGCTACGAACCACACCCTGCCCCCAATTCAAAGAACTAAGGACGAGTGGCTCAATAGCCTTAGGAGTGCCTACGAGGAAAGACGACAGCCCCTAAGATAAGGACGTTCTTCCCAAGAGGACACTTCTAGCAACGCGAGAGCTCAACAAGTACTTTGAGGAGAGATATCACGCCCCCAAAACAAGGACTATCTCCCCAAAAGTTCCACGATGGGTGTCGGGCAGTGTTTATAAACAGAACAGACCCCCGCCGGGCTTCCTTTGTTTTCTCGGCAGGCCCGTCGGGATATTAGAAATCCTGGCGGGCCCGCTAGGAAAACAAGAAGCCCGGAGGTGTTACGGGACTAGTGGGTTCTGGCAGGTCATTGCTAAGGTCATGTGAATATACAATGTGATCACAAGTTTTAATATGTTAACAACAGGTTTTGTTAACGTGATTACGAAATTGTGAAGACGTTAATGAAATCCCTGGACATATTAAGTGCTTTTTGTAGGATTATTTTGAAATCCTTATCCAATCAAATAGGCATGAACCTTTTGGTAACAATCCCTATGGGCTTATTTCAAACCATATAAAGCTCTCTTAAGATTGCATATCTTCTATTCTTGATCAAGTTGGGGAAGTCTAGTTGGTTGACTCATATAAACTTATTCCTGCAAGTCACCATACAAGAATGTTGTTTTGATGTCAAATTGGTACACTTTCCAGCCATGGTGGGCTACCAAAGTAGTAACAAATTTGATATTGATCATACAAGAAGTGAGGACAAAAGTTTCATCACAATCAATCCCTTTCTGTTGGGCATAACCTTTTGCAATGAGTTCTTCTTTGAACCTATCCACAGATCCATTAGTCTTTCTCTTAAAGTTTGTAAACCCACTCAGTACCAATTGCTTTCTTACTAAGAGGTAGATCCACTAAATCACAAGTACCAAATTTTTTTGAATGGCCTAAATTTCATGTTGTGTGGCTTTAGCCCCATTCAGAGCTTCTTGTTCCTCTTTGAAAGATACAGATTCATCTCCATCATATAGAGAAATAAGAAATAAAAACTTAGTAATATCTAATGAAGAGATGGTTTTAGCACCAGATTTGGTCTTACTCTAGAAAGAAGAAGACAACTTTTTATCCTATAAAGTGCTTCTAACCCATTTACGAATAAGCCTAGACTAATTGATTGTTGATATTTTAGAATTTAAAGTATTTTTGAGTTAATCAAAAGTTAGTGCATTAGTTTCTTGAGCATTCGCCCGTTGCACCAAATAAGGTCAAAATCTATTGAGTGTAGTATCAAAAGACATTGACACTAAAAACAAACCATCAAACATGTATGGGTAATTGGCATAAGTATGTTTGTTGAATTCCATCATAAGATCCTCAATAACGAGAATATTCCTACTGACAATGATTTTCTTGGTAAGAGGATTGTAGAGAAAATAGCCTTTGGTTTTTGAACAATAGCCCATAAAAATGCATTTAATTTTCTTATCATCAAGCTTAGTCTTGCTTTATTTTGGCACATGGGTAAACAACGAAAAGCATGCATGTGTTTAAGCTTAGGTTGTTTGTTGAACCAAGCTTCATATGGATTGATTGCTTCCATCCAAAACTTGTAGGAAAGTTTATACTAACCATGTATCTAACCATCTCCATGAGAGTCTAGTTTCTTCTCTCACTAACACCATTTTTAAATGATGTATAAGGAGTTGTGCATTGATGGGTAATACCAAAAGCATTAGACAAATATGAACCCCCTTGTCTATATGGAGGGTTTGGCATTTTAAACCAATTTCATTCTCAACCAAAGTAACAAATTGTATAAATGAGAAACTACCTCTAATTTTTCCTTCATGGGGTAAATTAACCAGCCGAATTTGTTGTAATCATCAATGAAGGTCACACAGTAAAGATTTCCTCCCAAAGATGAAGTCCATATTAGACCACACAAATCACTCTATATGAGCTACAATTTGTGGTTAGCTCTATCCATTTGCATTCTTTGGGAAAGGTTGGCAGGAGATTTTGCCAAGGATACATCCTTCACAAACATATACATGTGGGGGATCAAGTTGAGTTGGGTCCTCTAACATCCCATGTTTCTATAAAAACATTGATCCACCAATAATCAATGTATGGCCGAGCCTACCATGCCACAATTCGGAATATTTCATTGCATTTGAAGTGTGTGCTAGACAACCATCATCACATACATGTCTAATATATATAAAACATGGCTTAGACTTCCAATAAGGCCACTATGCTTGTCCTTTTCTCTATCATCAGAGATAATGCATTTATCATCTATAAATTCAACATTAAGATCCCCCTTGCTAGAGTGGGAACCAAAAGAAGATTCTTCTTTATATATAGAATAAAAACTTTATTTAAAAGGAAAAGATCCTTACCACTAGTAGTAGTAGTAGTAAGGACAATCTCACCAATACCTTTAATTGGATAGGGGCATTATCGGCACACGTAACAGTGTGCCCATCTTGCATAAATTTTATATTATTGTGACCAAACCTCAGTGTGAGAAATAGTGTGCGTAAAAGAACCACTATCAAGATACTAATTGTGTGAAGCATTTGCACTAAGACATGAATCTTGGTGAGGAGTAAAGATGTAAATAACCATATTAAGTAAGAAGTCTTCAAGGGTAACATTCGGAGAGTCCTCTTTCTTTTGGCACTTTGGTTGTCTTGGGCAGAACTCATAGAATATTTGTTAGAATCCTTTTTTCTTCTTTTCTTTAGCCTTAAATTTTTAGCACTATTCAAGTGCATGGCAAAGCTTCTTACAATACCAACAAGTAAACTTCTTTGGCTTATTGGAATCATCCTATAACGTATTCATATGTATCTATTTTTGGGTCCAGTTAACTTGCTGATTTTAGCATCTCTATTTAATGTTTATAAGTGGGAAATACTTGGAGGACATAAAAGATCAATTTTGGTCACAAACAGAGTGATTTTTTTAGAGATGCCAATTTTGGGATTTTCATGCCTATTTTGTGCTATCATTTGAAAATGATTTCTATACCATACCTAACCATGTTAGATAATGTATAAGACGGTCATACTCAGTAGTTTGGACTAAAGGAAACTCATATGGGGGTTTACATAGTAAACATAGCTACAAAACGGGCACCTAAAATAGGGCCCGAACACCAAATTGACCCTTGATTTTCAGTAATAACAGATTGATATGAAGGAGTAGATAACTTTCTTTAATAGAGACATCAAGTGAAGAAAGATAGATCATAATAAGAGGAAAGAAGTTCGTGTTTAGATAATTTGGGGATTCCTCATAGTTTGGATAATATTCATGAAACGCATCTGACACCACTTTTCAATGTTCTCTATTTTGGTTAAAAAATAGGTTTTTATGCATGTATGCTTGAATTGGTAGCATGTGATTAAAATCAAATTTTAAAAGGTGTCGCCCTCATGTGGCCTAGGTAAGCCGTGCTGAAGTGACTACATATTGTTAGAAAAGATTGCTTTCTTTATCTTTTTCATGCATGGTAATCTAACTAATTTTCATGGGATGTTTTTAGGCTATCTTTTCGGAGCCTTGATGTGATTCTGTGTAGGAAGAGAGAGAGAGATTTTGCTTAGAGACCTATTCGAGATTGGACTGGTGGAGGGCATTGTTTACTCACTAGACAATGAATAGGATTCAAGCCCTCTGGGAGCCTTGTGGTAGAACCCAAAGAGGACAAGATTGAGAAGAAGACATACACGGGATTTCCATGATGTCTAGTGTGGAGGTTGGGTGGATGGGCATCGGAGAAAGCCCTTGATTCGCTAGATTTTTGTTGGTGAATATCTCTCTAGATTTACATAATTGTATTTGCGAATTTTATTATTTTTGGATTGCTCAAACTTGGAAATGATTATAGTTATTAGATAAATCTCTTATTTCTCATGTATTAGATTTGGTCAAGTGCTGTGACTTTTGAATATCTAAGAAGTATTGTGAGTTTTAATGATTAATTAAATGGGATAGAATTAGGGGTACGTTACACATCCTTAGTTGTACAGGTTTGGTTTGAATTGTTCTTCTATTGGAACCTCTTTCCTTTGTCCTAGTTTAAGAGCCTGATCACTACTAGAACTAATAGATGCATTCTTTCTAGACTTCTCCACCTATAGACAATAAGCTAACAAGCCCCTTGAAAGTAAGAGAGACTATGTTGTGCCTATTGAAACTCATGCAAAGACTTAAGGGTGATATTGACCATTTCCTTGTAAGGGATAATTTCATCAATGTTGAGAACTTGTTCTCTTAAGTCTTGTAACTTGGTTAAATGTTCATTCATCGATCCTTTCTCCTACATTATCAAGCTACCTTTTGATAAAAGCATATTGTTCATCATTTTTAGCTTGATACATAGTCTCTAAAGTGTCCCAAGTAAGTTTAGATGTTTTGTAAGAATGAATATATGAAACAATTGACCTTTTGATAGTCAAAGCAATCAATGGCGAGGCTTATGCATCATGAGAATCTCATCTTCCTTGATCAACACTAATATGAGGGACATGCGTCTCCATCTTTTGGCCTCTGACACCTTTGAGGAGTGGCTACAGTAGTTGTGCCAATGTGGGGCTTGACAGAGCCCATAAACCCTTGGTAATAAGGATATTTATGAACATGAAACTCCAAAGGGAGTAACTTCACCCATCTAACTTACCTTCTTGACGAGCCTTGGTGGTTCGATTTAAATGGTGAGCTTCTGGAATAGAGGATGAGGGACCAAGGAAGCGGACAAACAATGGACCCCTACATAGAACTCTATTTATATGTATGAAAAATGTTATGAAACGACAGTAAATTATTGCACAGCCCAAATACCCAAAATCAAGCAGAACCAATCTAAAATGATGCCTCTCTAAAACGTCTACAAAAAACTTGCGGTGCTCGAAACATGCCCGAATCACGCCGTTGACCCCAAAAACTCTTTATAGTTTGTATAGAGCACACTATAGTATATACCTTTTTCTCCTAAGAGGGTATCTCAATCGGAGACAAAAAAAACAAGGTTGTTGAGGAGGGAGGAAGACTACTAGATCAAGTGTCAAGGAAGCTAGCTCTGATATACCAATTGTTGTAATTAGGGCTAAGGTTGCAACAATGCACACACACAAGATAGAGAAGCTTGAGAGCACATAAAATAACTAGATTAGAATAAACAAATGTGTGCTAGATACAAAAGATAAGTACACACCCCAAAATGAGTAGATAAGAGGGTGTACATACACACATGGAAAATAACCTCCTAGTGAGGGAAAAAGTACCCTGATTGTCCTAAGTGTGTTCACACATCACTACCATATAATGCTACACATATCACGTTGTTGTGGTTGTTTTTTTGCTTTAAGAGTATCTTCCAAACCTAAACGCTCAATTGGCATTAATCTTAGAACTATGGAAAAATGAACTAATGTTGTAAAATATCACAAAAATCAAATCAATCAAGGAAAGACTGCAACAATGTGATATGAGACATAAACTAACATAGAATGCCCCAAATCGCTTTGTTGTGATTGTTTCGCACATGATAAAATCTTGCAAACTTTAATAACTAACTGTAATTTTTAAGGTTTACTTAATAGAGGACACTTACATGTTAGGGTCACTTTTTTTCTTGTAGCTCTTTGCATGATATACATTTTACATGCCCTGATGATACCTATGCAGCAAAGAGAATCATGTCAGAAGCTATATGTAGGTCAACTAGGTGACTCCTTAATTTTAGCCACCATCACCTTTTAGGTGAGTCATGTGAGATCTTGAGGGAGTTAGAGTGATTCTACACCTTTAGATGCCTCCTCCTCTCATGAATCTTTATAAATAGGCACTACTACAACACATTAATGAGCTCTGTGGAGAGAGAAGAGTGCATACTTTGTGTACTTGCTTAGTGCTTAATATACTAGGTGGTCCTTTGTGGTGCATGCTCTCTACTTTGCATGGGA
>NC_141078.1:15078200-15155700 GCF_041138505.1 Cibotium barometz
AATTGTAACACCTACATTAATTAAGCTTGGATTTTTCCAAGTCATGAGATGATTTCCTTGTACGAGTGTTTTCCTTGTACGCGAAAGAAGCGCGCAGAGAGTGGGCGCGCAGAGAGGGGGCGCACTAACGCAGTGGACATAGAAAGAAGCGCGCAGAGAGGGGGCGCGCAGAGCGAGCGAATCGATCTGCATTTTTTTTTTTTTTGGTTATAACAGCGGAATATATTAAAGAAAAATGAGGTTACAAGAGCCCATGTGGAAGGTCCATGGGGAGACACTAAGACCAGATGCACCCTTCAGAAAGAAAGGGTAAAACTCTGAAACAGAACAGGAGCTGAGCTAAATCATAACCTAACCAGTTCGGCCAGCAGTAGTGAATGTAAAAAGGGTTACAACAGTTCAAAAAAAAACCCTGATGACCAGCCCCTCTTCAATTCCGGGAGGGAGGATAGATAAACATAGAGTGCAGGAGATAGAGGTCACAACTGCAGCATAACAACTCTGATGAAACAGTTTGACATACAAAACCTGAAGCAAAAACTGAGGAGTGGCCAACCAGCCCCATTTGGAGCTAGCTTGACTTCTATTCAGGCGAGAGACTGGGAAAAAGAACATGAGCAGAAGCTTGGGACCATGGGGGCTTAAGGAACCCCACATAAACTTCCTGAATCCTGGAACTCGGAATTCTGAAGCCTTTTTTGACATTCCAGATGAAGCTCTTGTATCATAATTTCCTTTGTTTGGCCATGCGAGGAGACATGGAATCTCTTCCATTTCCTCCACGGTAAGTCTTGCCACCGGTCCACCTCCATGGGAACACCACTCGGCTGAAGCTGATGGATTAGCTTGAGTACACTGTCAAGAAAAAGAAAAAAGTGGTGATTAGATTTTCTTTCATATAGAGCTTCATTACGTTGCTTCCATACATGCCAAAGAAACAGAATTCTGACGGACTGCCACGTTAAAGGGTCAAGTGAGTGGCATTCTCCTAGGAGGACTTCTTTCCAGCTCAAAGGGATTTTCCTAATTTTTTTAAAAGCCTTGTTCAAAACATCCAGGAATTGTTTAGTGTCTGGGCAAGAGAAGAAGATATGGGGGACAGTTTCAAGCTTGGAATTACAGCGGGGACAAAGGCCGTTACCATGCCCAAACTTCAGGGCCTTTTCAAGGGTCCATGTCGCTTTGTGAATGACAAGCCAGGCCAAAATGGCATGTTTTCTTTCATGAGCGAAGGCCCAAATGAGCTTAAATCGGAAGGCCCATTGATGTTTGTTCCAGGCCAAAGACCATCTCTTATTGAGCTTGAGAATCAGATTTCTAGCTTGAAGAGTGCTTGGTAACTTGCCCAGATTACTGGAGTCGCCCCACCGGATGGCTTTAGAAAAGTTTATACAGTCACAAATCAGCCCCGTGGGAATGGGAACCTTAAGAGCATTACACCTCTGAATGACCAACTCAACTCCGCCACGGGACAAGATGAATTTATTGCAGATTTGATCCCTGTTTAAGAAGCCAGTTGAGTCACATAAGTCACCCCAAACCTTAATACCAGCTTTGAAACATGAAAGACTGGTCTGGACCTGCTCCTTGGAGATCGGGGACACGAGATGTCCAAACCACACTGAGTCAGCTGCATAAGCATATCTACCTCTCTTGGTAAAAGTTTGGAAACAGAAGAGCCTTTTGTATTTCATCCACGACTCCCACATCCTACAGCACAGTTTACTGCCTATAGGGGAGAGATCGGCCTTTGAGAACAAAACTTCATTGAGAGAGAAACCCTTCCAAGATCTTTTACCTTTGAGCCAAAATTTATCAATATCCCTTTTGAGTAAGTCAGCCCAGACATCGTTAGACAAGATGGCTCTATGAATCCATTTTGCAGCAAGCTTCTCAGCAAGCAAACCAATGTTGATGATGCCGAGACCCCCTTGTTCTTTTTCCAAGCAGCATGTCTGAAAAGCTACTTTGCTGATCCTCTTACTCCCCAGAGATCCCCCCCACAGATAGTTCCCCATGATCGAGTTAAGGGATTGGAGTTGGGTCTCAGAGGGTCTCCAACAGGCCAGGAAGTATACAACCGAGGGGATAATGAAGTGATTGAGGACAAACGCTCTTGAAGCAACCCCTGTGTTGATGTGACTCCATTTCTTAACCTGGTTCTTGAGTTTATCAAGAACATAGTCCCACCTTTGTTTGGAAGAGATGTTAAAGCCCATGGGGATTCCAAGAAGCCTGAACACAACACCATCTTGGATATTCTTACAACCAGCGGACATAATCGAGGGGGGGGGAACCCCTTCAAAGACTCTGAAGCTGGTCTTGGAGTGGTTAACCTGAGAGCCACTGGCCAGGCAGAAAGTCTCGAGGCAAGACATAAAGTGGGCAGCAGTCTGCACATCGTTCCGGAGCAGCACATTCGTGTCATCAGCAAAAAGCTGAAGACATAAAGGATCAGTCCTGTTGGGGATCTCAATACCCTTGATACTCTTATCAGAAATCTCTTTGTTAACAAGCCAACCCAAAGCATCCGCAACAATAGCAAAAAGAAGGGGGGACAGGGGACAGCCTTGTCTTATAGATTTCCTCAGAGGAAAAGCACCAGTGAGGGCTCCATTGACAGCCACCTTGGAAGAAGCATTTCCAAGCAAGGTTTGGACATACTTAATGAATTTCCTATTAAGCCCAATATCTTGTAGGGATTGGAAGAGGAAAGACCAGTCTATTCTATCATAGGCTTTATCAAAGTCTATTTTGAGGAAGATGTAGTTCTGACCGGAGTTCTCAGCATGCACCATACCCTCCCAAAGACTAATGATAGCATCAAGAATATACCTTCCCTTTATAAAGCCCTTTTGCTCCTTGAGGATCCACTCGTCCATATAGGGACTGATTCTGCTAGTCAGAATATGAGCAAAGACTTTGTAAAGGGACGAGAGGCATGTTATGGGTCTCCAATTACCAAGATCCTCTTTCTCATCCTTTTTGTGAATCAGCTTGATAACTCCCATATTTGTCCTTTCAGCTAATCCTCCTTTTCTCATGGCTTCCCTCCAAATATCAAGGATGTGAGGTGACAGATAATCTCTGAAAACAAGAAAGAATTCGTTTGGAATCCCATCTTCCCCCGGAGATTTACCTTTTTTGAGATGAGAGATAGCCTCCTTGACCTCCTTTTCCGAGAAGGGGGAGTCAAGCTTACAGGCCAAAGCGGGGTTAACAACCTTCTTTCTAATGCTGGCAATTTTGGCCCTAGCAGCAGAAACTTCTTGAGAGGGAGGGAGGGTTGTGGAAAACAAGTTAGAAAAGTGCTCCTTAATAACCTGCAAGTTTTCCACATCATCAGTCTCGCAAGGTGGCCATTGGGCTTCTTGACCATAGGGATGAGATCCCTAACTTTTTTCCTTTTAAGGAGCGCAAACATCTTAGGGTGAGGAGTATCAATTTTCCCCGCCCAAACCTCCCTGAACCACAATCTAGTGGCCTTAGCCGCTAACAACTCTTCGAGTCTGAGCTGATTCTTTAGCTCAATCAAAGAGTGGTTGACCTCACCATTAGTGGACCGATAAATGTCTTGAATCTGGTTCCTGATTTGAACTCTACGATGGGCATATCTGTAAATTCTACCCAGACCGGAATTTTAGTTGGTTTTGGTCCTTTGGGGTCAAACGATTCATACCATCTGAAAAAGGAAATGGGGGTATTTCTGATAATCCACTGTCCACTATTTATAACAGCAGAGGCACTCACCTGATCTTCAAAAATGAACATATAATACGCGTTAGGCAAATGCTGTACAGAGGCAACTTTGATTCCTTTTTGTTCCCAATTAGTTCTGATCCAGAACTTCAGGGTGTCTACAGGCGGTCTCGCACCATGACATAGCCCAATCAGAGCGTGGGAAGACAGATAGTCCTGCCACGCTGCCAATTCGTCATCGTCACATATAACAGCACCATCATTGTCCATAGCTACATCACTGGTTTTTTCCTCAAAGGTAGGGTTCTGTGTGACAGATTAAACATTGGCTTATCAACAACAACTTTAGGGGGATAAGGTGGAGCGATGTAACCTGATAGAGGCAGGCGTACAGCCTCTGCGAACGAAATCGGAGGAGGTGGACGTGTCTGGCCAGCCTGACTCTGCGGGGGGCCGTCAAGAAGGGACGCCCGTGAACTTTCGGAGACGACCAGATCTTCAGGCCCTTTCTCTTGGCGGGATACAGGAGCCGATGACTTGCGTGTAGCGAACGAGCCCTCAACAGGCCTTGACGGAACCTGATGCAGGACAAGAGACGGAGGCATAGGATTTTCACGATTGGAATACGAGGAGGACGCGGACCCGGCAAGGACGACATCTTGCAGGGACATCTTGAACAGAGTTCCCCCCTCTCGGGGGGAGGAGGAGTAGCGCCCGGAAGCTCAGCAGAGTGGATAGCAGGGGAAACAGGGCAGAAGCGCAAGTATGATAGCATGCAACGGGCTGGGGCATGGACGACACCTGGTGGTACTCAGCAGGTAACCGTTGCATGCAAGCTCTCTCTTCCCCGACCTACTCAGCAACTATTCTCAGTAAAGATTCAAAACCGAAATTGCCTCGATCTGCATTTTCCTTTATGCACATGCAGAATTGCGCAGCCCATTGCTACACAAAGCCTCTCGCATACGCAACCGATTGCTTTGTCGCCGCATGCATTTTCTGCGTGCTTTAATTTCACATTCCCTTTCTTGATGTTAATTGAGTTCAGGTTGCTTGCACTTCAAGTATACCTTATTAGCTGGCCGAGTCAAGTGGATTAGATCAAGCTTTGACAACACTCCATAAATGACAAGCCGAATGCTTTAACTAGGCCTTTTGGCGTGTATCCTTGCTAGGAAGAAGCACTCAATTCAGCATAAAAGTTGGGCACAAGGCTACATGCTTTTCATCTTGTAAGGACTTGTCATGTAGGTAGATTATTCAACAAGTGAAGAGAGTAATGTTGTTTACAAAATGACAGAAGTGAGAGGTTAATGGAGTTGGTATTACAATATGACAATGAGAGGTCATGTTTTTTTTAAACCTTGTAAGGACTTTAGTGTGGATATATTTTTTAAGAATAGGAATAGTTTAGGAGTTATCCAAAATGTTACATTATGATAATAAGATACACATGGGCATCGAATCAAATCATGTGCGGCATCAAATCAAATCACCTGTTGCATTTTTACATACGCATGCTAAGATTTATATCATTTTTCTACAAGTCCATCATATTCAAGGATGTCAAACTAGATGCTGTCTAACATACACATGCTAAAATTTGTATCATTTTTCTACAAGTTCATCATATTCAAGGATATCAAACTAGATGCTATCTAACAAAAATCTCCACAAGAGGACAAATGGGAGTGGTAAGCAACTTGGTATAATAATACAAACTTGGCTTCTTAGAGACAAGTACTCCACTCTGGATGCAATCATATGCAAGCCTTGCGACTAGCACGTGTCCAACAACCAAATATAATAATATAAAGGCTTGTTAGAGAGACAAGTATTCCACTCTGGATGTAATAATATGCAGGCATTACAACTAGCACATGTCCAACAAGTAAGGCTTATAGATTCTATGGTTGAGTAGCCTCTGCACGTTTTAATCACAACTTAATCTTTGTAGAAAAAATATGTTTGAGCAATCCAAGAAAAAATGGATAACTTATAGAAGGAATACAAAAAATGAACCCCTACATGGAACTCTATTTATATGTATGAAAAATGTTATGAAATGACAATAAATTATTTAATTTTTTTAGAATATGCCATGTTGAAAAATAAGTTACATACTCTAAGTGACTAGTGCAAACAAACTATTTATTTTATAATACATGGAAAGGACTTAGCCTTAAAAACTTAATCCATCATGCCACCAAGAGAGAAATATAGAAATCTACGAGAAATTTTCAAAAATAATTATGCTTACATTATTTGAAACTCCAAAATTTTTTAAATGTTTTAGAAAAAGTTTGTAGTAATAATGACAAAGAACTAGAAAAACTTTGTTCATTATCTTCAATACACAAGAAAATATACTATATTATTTACTTAGACACACGATTATTTAAAAAGCATTTGTGAATATTCCAAATGGAAGGAATATGGACATGAACACTACTAAGGAAGCCTTAATAATAGAGTTATCAATATCATTCATCTATGTTTCCATAAATGCTAACCACATAAGATTAAATAAAGTGAGAAATATGTAAATATGACATTTGAAAAATTGTAATTTAAATGAAAAGAAAAATACACAATAAAACTAAATTAAAAGACAATGGATCCTGATTGAAACCTAAAGAAAAACATAAGGGAATCGAAATGCATCAAAAGATAACGAGGTGATATTATTTCTTTGTTCAATTTTCTTGTCCCTATATTTCGTTCATTTTCGAGATGCTAACTATGAAACCTCAAACATAAGACTATAAATATTGAAAGTGTAAAGGCCAAAATCTAGAACCAAGACCCTAAATTTATCATCCTTGATGGAAAATTCAGGATAGCTTTACCTAAATTGAGACTCTTCTTTACACAAAGTATCTAGTTTACGGAGTCTCGTGTGTGCAAGAAACTAGGGACTCTTAAAGATCATCTTAAAGAGAAATCTTAAAGAAACTAGGGACTTTTAACGAGAAGTCTTAAAGAAACTGGGGACTCTTAAAGAGCACTCTTAAAAAGAATCCTGAGTTTTTTAATTCTCTTTGATACTACTCCATGATCAAAGTTATATCTCTCTTTCAAAATTTCTTTGAAATTATTACAAACCTATGGTTTAAAGATGCCTTTGGTTTAATAACATGAGACAATGGGTTGACATGGTAGTCTCTTGGGGGTTTTACAAATTAAAATACTAAATATTTTGAGGAACTCCTTCTATAATTTTAGAGATAGGAATCCTACCCTTATTTTACTAAATGTATTTTTTTTCTCGTTTAAGTTTTTGTACATTTTCTCTCCATGTACATCTTTTCGTAAGCCCATAAAATATTATTTCCCTTTGTTAATCTCACATGGTATTTTACATATTTCAATGACCATATCCCTAGCCCCAACCCCAACCCCTCCTCCCCCTCCTCCTTTCTGACCCCATGAGGATAGTTATAAGGTGAATCCAATGACATATGTAACTTTCTTAGATTCATAAAAGAATCATAATATCTTAGTAAAAAATTTGTACACTATTCACTCTCTTAGATTCATATGTAACTTTCTTAGATTCATAAAAGAATCATAATATCTTAGTAAAAAATTGGTACACTATTCGCTCTCTTCAAAGAAGAAGAATATTTTTTTTTACTTTTTAGATTAAAGTCACTAATAACCTTAATTAATTATATTAATTAAGGAAATTTGGTACATTTCTCACTCTCTTCAAAGGGAGAGCAAAAATTTCTTGCATTTTGTAATTAATCATGGCTTTAGAAAATTCTCAAAGTTCTTTGAAAAACCTAGTACTAGATCTTTGATGAAAATTAAGTTGGTAGACTTATGGTTCTTAAGCTACTAGGAATGAGACACAAAGCTCTTTACATATTGATTTGGTTGATTGGGTCCATATAGTGGTTGGCCTATGATATAATTTACCTTGGATACCATATATAGGCTAGTTTGGCATTCTACATATTGAGATCGTTGAGTTTTCACTACATTTTATGTGCATGATATCCTTATCATCGTCTTCCTAGATCACCATTAAGGCTCCTTGTCAAATATGTGCATGGGGCAAACAATGCCATCTATTTGTAACCTCATCCCTTTCATCAAGTTTCTTTGTCTTAAGATCAAGTTTCACAAATTATATTTTCTACTTTTTTCCATCACCAACTTCCAAGAAATGCTCAAAGATGTTATTTATCCACTTTAGTAAAACTCTCTCAATTTAACCACTATAATCCACATCTCAAGGTGAGTGACCAACTTCCAAAACACATGTTTCCAAACTTATGAGTCTTAGATCTCTATTTAACATACCAAACTTCTTAAAAGTATACATAAATGATATCTAAAACAAAGAACATTCAAAACCTTGGGGGCATCACGGCCTCTAAACTTTTTTATGTATCACGTGCATTGAAGGGGTATTTATAAAACCCCTTACACTTACATACTTTTATGAATAAAATGACCCCTTTTTCTTCATAAACTTGTGTTTTTTTAAAAAAATTGGTTTAAAAAACCCTTCCTGTAAATGTATTTCTATAATGTTTTTGAATTAATATACCCCTCCTAATGTAAACAAAACACATGAATAGAGAAGATTGTAGCTTGTGGATATTTTACTTTCTCTTGACTAGGAATGCACTAGCTTAGGTAATTCACTTGGTACTACTAAGTGTCCTTTTCCTTTCCTATCCATTACTAACTCCACATATATTATTTTTTGACATTTTTTTTTCATAGGACTAAGAAACCTTACACATTTTGTTTTTCAAAATAAAAAACCTAGTACCAAAAAATAACATTTTGAAACGTTGTTGGTATCTTTATTTCGTTATTACCTCAAATAAGTATGTTTTTCAAGCTCCGTGGCTTTTCCCTTGTTTTTTTACACAAGAACTATCATGAGATTAATGTATTACTTTCTTTATTAGATCTCATAAGTTCATGTAATAAGCTCTATGGCTTTTCAAGCTCCGTGGCTTTTCCCTTGTTTTTTTACACAAGAACTATCATGATATTAATGTATTACTTTCTTTATTAGATCTCATAAGTTCATGTAATAAGCTCTATGGACAATCTTCTAGAGAATTCAATTCCTTATAATAAAAGTTTCTCAATACCTATGTGGAATTAATAATTAGTTCGATGGCGATCTCAGTATTTTCTTTGTTTCATATACTAGCCTTAGACCTCATAGATAATAATGGGTTCAAGATTCCTTAATATCTTGCAATGTTTTCTTATCTTAATCATTAAACCTTTTTTTAATGCAATATCAAAGGTAATTCCTTATCCATTATAATTTCTTTTCCTTTATAAATAGTTTTCAAATGCACTTCTTTTTTCATTATCTCTTCCCACCTAGCCTCGTAACCATTGAGAGGAAGTTATAAAAATAGTTCAAAGTTTCATGATCCATATAAACTCAAACATAATAACAACACATGTAATGCTTATAGACCTTCAAAATGTAGTATAACTTACAACCATGACTCATAAGTCAAGTGACACTTTGCTCGAGATTACAAGTAGACCACGGGTCATGAGGAAACATGCAAAAAAGCCCTTTTTATTTTTGCAAAGGCTATCAATTCGTTTTCTATCTTACCTTAAGAAGGCTTCTATATTAGTGCCACTAGCATTAGTTCGTACTATATATATATATATATATATATATACATACATACATACATACATACATACAATAGAGGATGAAATATATCTTTCATAATTCTATTAAAATAGATACATACATACATACATACAATAGAGGATGAAAGATATCTTTCATAATTCTACTAAAATATCTTTCATATCTTTCATACAATAGAGGATGAAATATATCTTTCATAATTCTACTAAAATATCCTTGTTGTAAAGTTGTTAAAAAAAGGCACAACATTTTGAAATAGTCTAGCAGGAGTTTTCTTGGGATTAATTTTAACTCATTTTTTAGATTCACTATAACCTAAATAGTCTACCAACTTCTTAACACATTTTGTAAATGTATTAGGACCTAAATAGTCTACCACATAATAAATTGTTATCACAATTAGCACATTAGAGATTTATGGTAGTACTATAGTCAGGCCATGTATTGATGTCACGGGCACTTTTATCCCACCAAGTTTTTTCCCCTCGGTCATCCAAGTGTGAACAGACACCTTAGGGTTACTACTCATATTTATGGTAGTACTATAGTGAGGCCATGTAGTGATGCCATGGGCACTTTTGTCCCACCACAAGCTTTTTCCTTATCGCCATCCAAGTGTCGTACTTTAATCACTCAGAAACTTTCCTAAAGGTCCCACCTTTTCATGGTCTCACTTGGACCATAGAAACAAGTAATGGACATTCTTGGCTTCTTTTGGTTTGAGAGAACTTGATGTGTTCGACACTCTTATAGTGTCCATTTGTTAATATATGTGAAAGAAGTATGTATGAGAACATCATTACATCAAAAATGTCTTGTTGTGTCAAAGTGTATGTAGTACATGCAATAGAATTCCATTGAGCCACATACAATATGTCTACAAAATCTTTAATGCTTCATGCATGGCATACATACCTCAATTTGGTCTCCCAAAAATACAACAAATGAATTTGATATCGCATTCACATTGACCCATTCATATCTTTTTCTAACTTGCAGTCCTACCACTTCATGTTGCATTAAGATTGTGAGTGACCCAGAATCTGAATGGGAACTCAACCCAAATGTAAGCTTTGGCCCTAGACAATTGAATCCCATGGTTTGTGGATAAATATGCTTATAAAAGGCCTAAGACTTCAATGCCAAACTTGCAAAAATTTCTTCACATGTAAGATGTATGCAATGTAGCCATTTGTTTATGAAAGTCTAATATAGGAGCCCTGGGAGTATGTACAAATGATGATTCAAACAACATTCAAATGTATAACATAATATAAGACCACCAAAGGAGTTCGAAAGACATAAAAGGCATAATTGTAAGGATGATTCAATAACTTGAACATATAACATGATATAAGAACATGAAGAGGATACAAGCCATAATCAAGTAAACCTTCAAGACTCTTGTATTGATCCTTGAAAATTCATTCACGTATATTACAATGAAAAATTAAGATGGAAGAGATGCAATGCTAAAAAGATGTGTTAATTAGAATTTGTAACAATATTGGAAGGGAGGGAGATTTGATGTACTCTGCACAAAGGCAAGATCATAATCATCACCATTCTCATCAACATCGCATTGGCAAATGTGAGCACAATGTGTAAAGTATAGCCTAAGGGAGAAGGCATTGTATATCATCGTCGATTGCCTCCATCAACATGTAGTTTGCATGTGGCTGCTTGGCCAATGAAAGAGCTTGAGAGCTAGTATGTGCCTTGGCTTGGGTTCGAACCATGCCACCCTATTGTGCTTTTACGGTGTTAAAACATGAGTGTACCAAGAATGCATGGCTGTGGTGAAGATGCCCTAATCCTACACTAATCATAGTTATTAGGTGTTTAAACTAAGTTGGGCAGAGCCTAATCAACCACCATTTTATTTTTAAAATTCACCTTATGAAAACACTATTTTTCTATTTAAAAAAAACAAAATCTCCATCTATCTTCCAAAATTCCAAAAATCCTCCCATGAGGGGATTGTTGTTTTTGGAGGAATTCTAATTGGTGACGATCACCTTTCTTTAAAGTGTGTTCATGCATTCTTTGTACTCTTACCTTTTGCATGCTTCTCAACATTGCTTTTGGCAGGGACTATTGAAGGACATGACACTATTAATGATGGTGTGCATGCAAACTAGTCAGAAAAATACCCTCTTAACACTTCCACAAACACAAATTGATGCATTCTCACAAATCCTCAAACACATCATAGTATGTGTGTGTGTGTGCGTGTGTGTGTGTGTACATAGACACGTGCGCATGCACACACACACATATATGTATGTAGGTATGTATGTACATACATACATACACACACATGTATATATGTATGTACATATATACGTATATGTATATTTGTAGGTATGTAGGTAGATATGTGTATACGTGTGTGTGTGTGTATGTATATATATTTATATACATACGAGTACACATATATATATATATATATATACTACATACATGCATACATATAGGTAGGTATGTATGTATATATGTATTTTATATAAATTTATACATATATATACACTACAAACATAAATACATATATACATATGCACACACACACAAACACGAAGACGAGACACACACACCCACATCTATATTTATGTATATGTGTAATGTATATGTATGTATATATTTACATATATACATATATAATACACATACACACACACACACATACATATAGACATGTCTATATATATGTATGTATATACATATACATATAGACGCATATATGTGTGTGGAGAGAGAGAGAGAGAGAGAGAGAGAGAGAGTCACTTCACTATTGATTTAAGTGACTCTCTCTCCACACACACATATATACATATAGACGTATATATGTGTGTGTGTGTGTGTGGAGAGAGAGAGAGAGAGAGAGAGAGTCACTTCACTATTGATTTAAGTTCAAATTTAGGGGGCAAAGAGTGTTTTTTTACATTGTTCCTTTGAAAAAATAGAGGAAAACTAACATAAAACTCTATGTGCTTTTTTTTAACTATTTTACATAGAGAGGCTTCATGCTTTTGGCAATGTTTTTTTAACATTCTTCCTTTCAAAAGATAGAAGAAAACGAACATACATCTTTAAGATTATTTGTTTTCTATTTTACACAGAGAAAGGCTTGATGATTTTGACCATAATCTACTACCTATATAGGACAAAGGATGGCCTAACATAAACCTCTATATGATTATTTTTTCCCTATTTTACAAAGAGAAAGGCATGATGAGTTTGATCATAAGGTACTACCATGTGTACATTCGAAAGACAATGGAATTCTTTGTTACTTGGGGGGAATGGATTGATGATCCCTACTAAATTCGAGATTGGACTTGCCATTTAGTCCTTTACTGAATCCATTCTTAAGATAGTCACTAAAAATGGTTTCTTTGTATGTAGTTGAACTTTCATCACTCACAAACTTGTCTAAAGGTCCCACCTTTTCATGCTCACTTGGACCATAGAAACAAGCAATGGACATTCTTGGCTTCTTTATATTTGTGACAACGCGATGTTCAACACTCTTATAGTGTCCATTTGTTAATATATGTGAAAGAAGATAAGTATAAGAACATCATTACATCAGAAATGTCTTGTTGTGTTAAAGTGGTTGTAATACATGCAATAGAATGCCATTCACCCACGTACAATATGTCTACAAAATCTTATTTAAGTGGCTTTTAATGCTTCTTGCATGGCATGCATCAAAACGTACCTCAATTTGGTCTCCCAAAAAGACAACAAATGAATTTGATATAGGATTCACATTGACCCATTCATCTCCTTTTCTAACTTGCAATCCTAGCACTTCATCTTCAATCAAGATTGTGAGTGATCCAAAATCTGAATGGGAACTCAACCCAAGTGTAAGCTCTGGCTCTAGACAAGTAGGGTAGTAATTGCATCCCATGGTTTGTCGATAAATATGCTTATAAAAGGCCTTGGCCTCCAATGCCAAAATTGCAAAAATTGCTCCACATAGAATGTGTGCAACGGTAGCCATTTGTTTATGAAAGTCTAATATAGGGGCCCTCGGAGTATGAACAAATGATGATTCAACAACGTCCACCAAGGGAGTTCCGAAGACATTATAAAGGGCATAATTGTAAGTACGTATGATGATTCAACAACTTTAACGTGTAACATGATATAGGAACACCGACAAGGGGGTACCTTCAAGACTCTTATATTGATCCTTGAAAATTCATTCACGTGAAAAATTAAGCTATCAAAATGGAATAGATGAAACGCTAAAGATGTAACAATATATATTGGAAGGGAGGATCTTTTTTTGTGTCCGAAAGCTCACCTTAGAAAGTCTGCTTGACATCCATGGTAGGGGAAGGTTTGAATCCTAAGGTGTCCTTCCACTCTCGAATTCTTTCGTGGGTAACAAAGCCAGTGACGAAGCTCAATGGACAAGATGGGTCTTCCGAGATTAATCGCATTTTGTCCTCGGTTGGCAATGCAAAGAAGTCGGCAACAGCACCCCAAAGTTGGCTTTGTAAGGCTGGCGCGACACCATGATTAATCACCTTATAATTACATCAAAATTTAATTCAAAAGTTGGTTTTGTAAGGTAGGCGCCTGCAGCTTACTGTTGCAGAATTTAATGCAAACGTTGGTGGTTGTGCAAGGTTGGCTCTTTGATACTATGAAAGCAAGCTCCTGCAGCTTACCGTCACAGAAAGCCAATATTTCGGGCTCTTAATGAATGCAAAGTACGGGCAGTTGCAGGGATACTGGTGCTTTTCAGTACCTGAAAGATGCTCCACTCGACGCAGGCGAGCCCAATTTCTTTGGTAATTTGGGCCCTGGCTTGTCCATGGAAGTTTGCAAGGTTAATAATTGGCACTTGAAGGGTGCAGTTAGCAGTCTCGGAGAGGCAAGGCCTCTCCTCGGGTGGGCGTATATACTGGGCAGGCACATGCCGAAGTCCCAGCGCCTTGATGCTTCGAATCTGAGGTTGCTCTATATATTCAACCATTGTGTGTGTGTGTGTGTGTGTGTGTGTGTGTGTGTGTGAGTGAGATAGAGAGAGAAAGAGAGAGAGAGAGAGAGAGCGAGAGCGAGCCAGCTAAAAGGAAGGATTAATATGTGCGAGACACAGAGCGCGTGAGAGAGGAACAGAAGCCATCCAGATACTTCAAATTTACACATGATGAATATCCTCCGTACGTTTAAATACTATGAACGGCTTTGTTCTTTATTGCATTAGTATTGGACATGTGCAAATAGACCTAATAAATTACGTGTTTAGCTACAGATCGAAAAGAACAAAAGGGTGAATCGCTTCCCGCCTCTCAAGCTGCATCGTCGTCTCTCCTTCTTTGCGGGCGGATGCCCTCCCAAGTGCATGGGCACTGAGAGGAGGAGCCCGTCCCTTGTTCGTCCCCAGCTCCCATCACCTGCAAAACCCATTCAAATGCTCAGCAGTCACTTTACCGGTGCTTCTCCCTCTTCATCTCTGCAAGGTCCTAGAACAAACCCGTGGAACCAACTCCCAGACAAACCTTGGGGAGACGACTCTTTAATAGACTCAATAATGGAAGAAAACTCCCGTCTCATGCAAGAACTCAAGGAAGCTAAAGAGCAGCTGTTAGCCACAAAAAGCGGTGATCAACCCAAAGAAGCCCCCATCCCCCCAAAGGAAGACAGTCAAAACACTAATGGCGCCCAACAGAAAGAAACTAACACCACAGCTGAAAAAGGAAACCCCCAGCCCCTGTCTGTTTATGTAAGTCTTCCTATTGAGCAGGTCAGGAACAAAGTAGAAGAGTACTCTGAAAGGTGTCTGGTTGCTCTTTGGCCCGCGACCATCCAAGGAAGCAATGAAAGCCTGGATCCGAGACAGCTGGTCACCTATAGGGGTTGAGGTCATGCTCACACAAGCCTTGGCCAAAGGGTACTACATATTTATGTTCAAAGAGGCCAGCATGGCTATGAAAGTCATCAGCTCGGGGCAATGGATGTTCAGGTACCTCCCATTCTGCTTTATGAGGTGGACCAAAGACTTCAACCCGGATGGCCCAAAATCTTCAGTGTACCCTGTGTGGGTAGAGCTCCCTAACTTACCCATTCACCTTACTCCTTGGATCAAAGCCATCCTAGCTCCCATAGGACAAGTTTTAGGCACCAAAGCTTTTACTGACTACAATCCTGCATGGCACCCCCAAGTCCTCGTTGAGCTAGACTTGTCTCTCCCCCTCCCGGAAGAGATCTCCATTGGTTGTGGGGAGTTCTCTCTCACCCAACCTATTCTCTACAAGCACCTACCAAACTCCTGTTTTCACTGTGGGAAATAGGGTCATCTCATCAGAAACTGTCCTATCAAGAACCCTCAAATCATTCTTCCCCACCTAGCTAACAAAGCTCCCCCCCCACAGCCCTTAGTCCAGTCCCCCCCTCCTCATCCACTCCGCCATCTAATTCCAAAGAGCCTGATTCTACAGTAGGCAGCAGACGCAAACCAACTTTCAAACCTAAAACCTCTGCGCCTATAATAAAGCCTAACAGGTACTCAATCCTGGCTGCCATTCCAGAACCAGGGGCTACTGAAGAGGAACAGGACTACGTGGAAAGTACTCCATTAAACAAGGTGAGACTAGAGAAGGAGGTGGATAACCTTGACGATGCAGAAATGGGTACGGTTTCCAGCCCAGCAAACGAGAACAGAGCAGTTCTACAGCCTGCTATACCCAATGATATGGAGATTAGTAAAAAGCTCAAGAGAGGGAGAGCTCAACTCGGTGCCACCCCCCAGTTAGCCACCAAGGGAGGATCAAGCAAACCCCCCAATAAAAGATAATGAAAATAACCAGCTTCAATGTAAAAGGCCTAACTGACTTGAAGAAAGCTCAACTTGTCAGACAGTGGCTTAAAACCAAAGGACTCTTGGACATCATTGTTTTAGTGGAGATTAAGACTACAGGAGAGGAGTTGAACAGAAGGCTTAACACTATTTCTCCCGCCCACTTCTGGATTCACACCCTGCATTCACAGGGAAGTGGAGGTTTGGCTGTGGGCATACACCTCGACCTTAGCTCTGAGCTGAAGAGATTCCACATCGGATACAACAACCAATGGATAGCAGTTTACCTAAACAACTTCACTCTTGTTGGGATCTACGCCCCGGACCCCAAAAGCAAAGGACTGATACCTAGAACTCTCTCCTCAACCTGCAGGCCCCCACCCTCATCCTGGGAGACTTCAACATGGTAGAATCCCTCCAAGACAGGTTCCAAGCCAAGGGTCAGGCCCTATTTGGAAGAGAAAAGCTTGCTTGGGAGAAAGTCAAACACAAACTCAATCTTCAAGACCTAGGCCAGGAAGGAATATTTTTGTGGCAGAATTATTCAATAGGGGAGCTCACCAGGAAAGCCAGGCTGGACAGAGCCTATGCTAGCAACGAAATTGTTGCAAAGCACAACAGATGTGAATGTCTGGTTGACACTACGACTTGCATCTCTGACCACTATCCCATTATCACCACCATGGATAATCAAGACACCAGACACAAGAGTGGCTGGTTCCACACTGATCCAGCCCTTTTTAAACTACCTCTGGTTAAGGAAGAAATAGTCCAAATCTGGAAATCCTTCTTCTCTTACAACCTCCCCCCGGCTAAAGCTTGGAACCTCGCCATCAAATCCACTCAAAACCTCCTAAAGCAAGTAAGGAAGGAGGTTACAGCCTATAGGACCAGCAGGCTCAGAAAACTTCAATCGTAGCTTCGGATGCAGGAGTCTTCTACCAACCCTGGAAACCTTAACCAGCTCAGAGCTCAAATCAAAAGGGAGGAGGAAATAGCCCTCCAGCAAGCAGGTAAAGCTGATAGGCCGAGCAAAGAAATGTTCAAGATGCTAAAAGTGAAACAAAGACAAGAACACCTCCCCCTCCTCTGCTTCAAGAATGGAGTTAAGGCTAGCAACCACGAGGAGAACAAGCTGCTCCTAACTGAATACTACAGGGATATCTTCCTTGAAGCAGGACCCCCCCCTCAAAGCAAGCTGAAGGCCATGCAGACCATCAAAGATGTAAGGGAAGCCACTGTTCCTCCTAATCTAGCAAAAGTTCTAGAGCGGGACATCTCCCACGAGGAAATAAAAGAGGTAATTTTATCTCTCAAACCTAATAAAAGCCCAGGGGAAGATGGCTTGGCTGCTGAATTCTACCAAACCTTCAGCGAGGTATTAGTAGACCCCATCCTCCAAGTGTGGCAAGAAGCGATCAAATACGGAGCATTGCCCACCCAATCTAATCAAGGCCTTATCAAGCTTATTCACAAAAAAGGCCCCAAGGAGGACGTAGGAAACGGGAGACCTCTTACCATGCTTAACAGTGTCTACAAGATCATCGCCAAAGCCCTTGCCCACCGTCTATCCGAGCACATGAATAGCTGGATTAATAAGGAACAGAAAGGATTCATCAAGGGCAGATACATCCTAGATGCCATCATAGCTCTTTGGGAAGGCTTTGAATATGCAGAGAAAACTAATCAGGATTTTCTCTTCATAAAGATCGACTTTGAAAAAGCATATGACAGAATCCACTGGGACTTCATCCTCCAATCTTTAAGGGATATGGGTTTGGGACCCCACTTCACCCACATGGTCAAAACCCTCTTCGGCAATGCCAAAGCCAAGATAATCTACAATGGAGAGCTCTCTGCCCCCTTCCCGCTTCAAAAGAGCATCAGACAAGGCTGCCCGTTAGCCCCCCTCTTATATGCCATAGCCTCAGACGGCCTCCAACTGGCTCATCAAGGACAAGATGAAAAAAGGAGAGATAGCTGGAATAAAGCTCCCTAATGGAGATCAGATGTGCACACAGATGTTTGCTGATGACACTAATTGCTTGATAGCCAATGAAGAAGGAAGTATAAAGGCTCTCTGGGAATGCTTACAAATCTATTGCATGGCCTCAGGTTCTTCAATCAACCATTATAAAACAGGCATCAAAACACTCATAGAACCACCGCCTGACTGGCTAAAGGAAGCAGGCTGCAATCTCATCCAGGACGGTGAGAGCTTCAGGCTCCTAGGAATACCTATGGGCTTTAAGGTCACTCTAAGACAAAGATGGCAGTGGGTCATGGAAAAAATAGACAACAAGCTTCTGAGATGGAAAAGAAGATAGCTTACTTTGGTAGGGAGGATCATGGTTCTCAACCACTTCATTCTGCCCTATACCATCTATTTTATCAGCTGCTGGAGGCCACCAGATTCTGACCTCAACAACTTTACCAAGCTGTGCAGGAACTTTCTCTAGGGCGGCGACCCTTGGAACAAGAGCATACCCAAAGTCAAGTGGGACATCTGCACTAGGTATTCAGGATATCAGGATCACTGCTAATAGAATGGCAGCTAAGTGGATCATAAGAGCATGTGCTAACCCCTCTGAAGACTGGGCTCAACTTCTTCTCAAGGACACCCCCAGGTTTGTCATCATGGGCTTCAATAAATGGAACAATCTACCCCTCTCAACCATAGTTATTTCCAAGTTCCCCATCTCTCCCAAAGGCAGTCAACTAGTGTTCTCAATATGGAAAGCTTGGAATAACATCAAAATGTACCTAAACCCAGCCCCAAACCTCCGTATTTCAAAAGGCGCTCTGGACTGGGACTCCTGTTGGTGGTCCAGTCTCCCTTTCCCCCCCTTCCAGCCAGAGGAAGCCCAAATAGCGCTAAACCTTCACAAGAGAGGCATTGTAACCTGGGCAGATCTCAGGGATCAACATCTCGGAACCTGGCTTTCAAGAGCTGAACTTGTGGCTAAATTCGACTGCAGGATCCCTGAGCTGGATCTCGTGCAAAGCAGAACCTCGAAATGGGATCAGCAGGAGACCTGGAAGCTAAACAACCCCTCTCCCTTCAACATCTGTTCTTATGGACAGGAAATAAACCTCTTCTCCCCATCCCTAAGATGAGTAAAGCTCCACCCATCCACCTACCCCTCAACCGTAGATGGAACACTCAGTGGGACCGGAAAAAATGGTACAATATCCTCAAGAACCTCTGGAACCCCCACACTGACCCCAAGAAGTCATGCCTAGCATGGCTCATTGCTTATAGAGCCCTATGGACCCAAGCCAAGGCAGCTAAATTCAATGTGACATCTAATCAATGTGCAAGATGTGGACTCCCAGAAGATGATATACACATTTTCCTATAGTGCCAGCACATCTCTCAATCTTTCAATCTACTTCAAAACATAGTATCTAAATGGGGCAAAGCTTTAACCTGGAAACAGATTTTACTGGGAGAAGCCTTAGGATGTTCAGATACTCTTTGGAATGTCATTAGAAGCGAATATCTATGGCATGCATGGATGCTGAGAATAGCAGCAACGTTCAACAATCCAGAAATCAAAGGACCTCCGCTTTTAGTTAGTCTAAGCACAACATGCAGCAGATACTGGTCTAAAAGATTGCCTTCTCTAATCAGCTCTGAGAAAAAGCTAGAAATCGAATACAACAAGAAAGCCTCAGACTTTACCAAGTCCAAACTGGACTCAATCAGAGAAAAAATCAGTCTAGTCATGACCAAAGACAGATCACTAATTGAATTAATCTGTAGTCTATAAAGACGCTCTACATGCAGCTATCATGCCTCTAATCAGAATATTCAATGCGAACCCCCACAGTAGGATACAATAGACATCTGATTCAGGATGCTATCAAAGTACAATATAAATGCCAACCAGATCCCTGCAAGAAGGCAGAGTCAACGAGGGATAAGCCTTGGCAAGTGACCTGCAGGACAGGCTATTCCTCCTCCAGTCGGACTGTTCCTCCTCCAGTCGGATTCGTGGATCAAGAAAGAAGAAGGAACCACACAGATGGAAAATCCTCCAGCGTCCCTTTGAGAGAGCCTGCAAAAGGGAGGAACTCGAACAACCAGGTAAAGCCCCACATCCCTTTGATGCACCTGCAAGGAAAGGAAAAGAATCAGAGCAGAGACACCCTGAACTTGCTCAACCGGTACCTGAGAGAGGAAGCCTGCCCGCCTCTTGTCGTGCTGGTGAACCAAGTTGAAAGAAGGTACCATACCGAGGGAGATCCCCCTTTGACCCCATTAAGGGCTCCTGCAAATGGATTGAAATAGTTTAAAAAGGGAGAGGAAGTGATACCAATAGCAAGAAGATGCTCCCCAGCAAGCCGCATCCGTTGCTCAGAGTGATGAGCAAGAAGGACCCTCCGGATAGGCAGACCTTTTGCGAGGGGAAGAAGAGAGAGGAGACCGATCGTCACTAGGAAGGAGGAGGATAAGCGGCCCAGCTCAGCGAACATCTCAGCACCCCACCAGCAATTCTCTGTAGAAGAACCAGAGGCTCCAGGCTGACCGGGGAGACCGCCATTCAAAGGAGACGCTCAATGGATGCCTCCCATCCCTCGAAGCAGCAGCATAATGAATAAAGTATAAAGTAGAACAACCAGGAAAATTACTTGAGAACTTGTCTCCTCCACCTCACCAGGAGCACCCTCTCAAAGCACACCAAGGTCTCGTCGGGAGGAAAATCGTGATGAAGACAGATCCCTGCGAGCTGAGGAAGCTGTGCGCCAGAAAGGGTGAAGAGATGAGCCTCATCAAGCCACCCCCAGGTGCAGAATCGAATGAGAGATAAGTTTGCATGCAGGGTGGAGCTGCCCCAATCGAGTGGAAGTGACAGATAGCCAGTAGAGAGACAATTTGCATGTGATGACACGTGTAGGCACATGCTACGACACGCTTCTCTTGAGCCACTTGTCCACTGCATGTTGGACACGTGGCATTTGTATCTTGGATTCCTCCCTTCTTCTCTAATATACCAGCCCTTTTTGAAAAATAGACCTAATAAATTACTCCCGTACAAAAATCAATAAACAGTAGGATATAATTGGAGAACAAAATGCTTCTGGAAAGGGTAGATATAAGTATTATGAGAACCAATCATAATTTATGCTGGAATTTTTTTTCGTAAAAACATGATAATATATTAAAAAAGGGTGGAGTTACAGCGCCCCATGAGGAAGGTCCATGGGGGGACCCTAAAGACAGCTAAACAAATGCTTTAGCTACCAAACCAAAAGCACTTCGAACTGAACCAACAGAGACATATGGTAGAAAAACCAGTGACCTGAACATGAATGAAAGGGTGTAATTTATCCCTCCACAAACGCCTGTACACGATGCAATGAACATGACAAGGCGTAATGGACCCCCAAAATCCTCAATGGGCTAAACCCAATGGACCACATAGTGAAGCCTTCTATGACATTCCTTCTCCAAGCCTTGACACATGCTTTCCCTAGTTTGGGAGAAAGAAGAACTCAGCACTTTCCTCCACTTCCTCCATGGTAAAACCAGCCAGCGCGACGACGACTAGCTTTCGAACGTTCATCACTTGGTTGTATTTGCTTGGCCAACTTGATAATACTGTCCAGAAAAAGAAAGAAATTATGATTAGTTTTAATTTCATAGAGAGCTTCATTCCTTTATTTCCAAACATACCACAATAGGAGACATCTAACAGAATGCCAAGTTAAGGGGTCAAACTGATGACATTCCCCTAAAAGCACTTCTTTCCAGCTGAGCGGGGAGCTTCTAATCTTCCCAAAGGCCTCATTAAGCACACTCAGGAACTGTCTGGGCAGGAGTAAAAGAGATGAGGGACCGTCTCCGGATTTGAATTGCACCGAGGACATAAACCATTCCCATGACCCAACTTCAGAGCCCTCTATTGCGTTCAGATTGCTTTGTGGACCACCAGCCAAGCCAGAATTGCATGCTTCCTTTCTTGAGCAAAGGCCGAAATTATTTTGAAGCGAAATGACCATTGATGCTTATTCCAATTCAGAGACCACCTTTTGTTGAGTTTGAGGTCCAGGTTGACTGCACTATGAGGGTTTGGAAGCTTGGCAAGGTTCGTTGAAGAACCCAACTAAGAGCTTTAGAAAACTCTTTGTAATCACATTTTCTCTCATAGGGAATGACAACCTTCAATTCATTGCATCTTTGCACAATCAGCTCAACACCACCTTGTTGTAACGACAACTTGTTACTTACTTGAACATTGTTTGACATACCAGATGAGTCGCATAGGTCTGCCCACAACTTCACCCCTTCTTTGAAACAAGAAAGGCCTATCTGTAAGTGGTCCTTGGAAATAGGCTTAACCAGATGCCCAAACCAAACTGAATCGGTTGCATACGCATACCGGCCTCTCTTGGTATACATCTAGAAGGAAAAAAGATTCTTGAATCCCATCCATGACTCCCACATTCTGCAACAGAGCTTGCTCCCAGTAGGAGAAAGGTGGGCTTTAGAGAAAAGAGCCTCGTTGTTGAGAGAGAACCCTTTCCAAGCCCTTTTATTTTTTAAACAAAATTTGTCCACATTCCTTTTGAGCACGTCTTCCCATACATCCTTGGAGAAGATGGCCGTTTGAATCCATTTTGCTGCAAGTTTTTCAGCCAGCATTCCGATGTTGATGATGCCCAAACCCCCCTGTTCTTTATTCATACAGCATACATGAAAGGCAACCTTGGTGATCTTCTTTCTGTCTAAGGAACCTCCCCATAGGAAGTTCCCCATGATTGAGTTTAGGGAGTTCAATTGGGTTTTGGAGGGTCTCCAGCAGGCAAGAAAATAGACCACAGAGGGGATAATGAAATGGTTAAGTACAAAAGCTCGAGAAGCAACCCCCGTATTTATATGACTCCATTTTCATAACCTGACTTTTGAGCTTCAGCATAACGAAATCCCATCTCTGTTTGACAGATATATTAAACCCCATGGGTATGCCCAATAGCCTGAAAACTACCCCTTTCGAAATAGCCTTACAACCTGCAGCCAATATAGCGGGAGGAGGCACCCCTTCAAAGACTCTGAAACTGGTCTTGGAATGATTGATTTGGGAACCAATGGCTAAACATAAGGTATCCAGGCAGGCCATGAAGTGGGCTTCAGTCTGAATCTCATTACGGAGAAGGGCATTAGTGTCACCAGCGAAAAGTTGCAGACATAAGGGATCAGCTCTGTTAGGGACAGAGATGCCCTTGATATTGTTGTTGGATAATTCCTCATTCACCAACCACCCCAAGGCATCAGCAACAATGGCAAAAAGCAGGGGGCACCCTTGTCTTATGGACTTCTTCAGAGGAGGGACCCGTTAACGGCAAACCCTTGAGGAAGCATTTCCCACCAAGAGGGTTTGAACATATTTGATGAATTTCTTGTTAAGGACAATGTCATGCAAGGATTGGAAGAGGAAGGACCAATCAATTCTGTCATAGGCTTTATCAAAATCTATTTTCAGAAAGATGTAGTTTTTCCCAAAGCTTTCAGCATGTTCCATGCCTTCCCATAGACTTATGATATATCTCCCCTTAATAAAACCTTTTTGCTCTTCAGGATCCACTCATCCATATAGCATCAAGGATATATCTCCCCTTAATAAAACCTTTTTGCTCTTCAGGATCCACTCATCCATATAGGGGTTGATTCTCCTTGTCATCAGGATATGAGCAAAGACTTTGTAGAGAGAGAAGAGAGACATGTTATGGGCCTCCAGTTTCCCAAGTCATCCTTATCATCCTTTTTGTGAATTAACTTAATAACCCCCACATTGGACTTCTCAGCCAGGCCACCCGTCCTCATGGATTCTTTCTAGATGTTTAAGATATGTGGGGTGAGCTCAACTTTGAAGGCTTGGAAGAATTCATTTGGGATCCCATCTTCCCCAGGGGACTTCCCCTTTTTGAGGTGAGTGATAGCATCTTTCACCTCCTTCTCAGAGAAGGGGGCATCTAGTTTCATAGCCAGTGACGGATTGACCATTTTTTTCCTAGTGAGAGAGCGATTTTGGCTCTAGCTACGGTAATTTCCTGAGTGGGAGGCAAGACGGTGGAGAACAAGTTAAGAAAATGGTTCTTGATGACTTGAAGGTTTTCCTCTTCAGAAGCAGCAACCTGGCCATTAGGTTTCTTAACCAAGGGAATAAGATCTCTAGCTTTTTTCCTTTTGAGTAAAGAAAACATCTTAGGGTGGGGGGTGTCTATTTTCCCAGCCCATGCCTCCCTGTACCACAGCATAGTAGACTTGGTTGCAAGCAATTCCTCGAGTCTAAGTTTGTTCCTTAGGTCAATTAGAGAGTGATCAGTAAACCCCTTGTTAGAGTGTAAGATACCTTGAATCTAATTTCTAGTCTGGACTCTACGATTCAGACGGATAGCCGCAGCTTTAAGCTTATATTCCCTGCATATAGTATGGACCTTATTGACCAGAAAAACCCAACCCTTGGAGGGGGACACAAAATGACTGAAGGCATCAGAGATAAACCCTTTTTATCTCGTGCTGCACACACGGAAGAAGGAAAAGAGATGGGTCTAGGTGAGGCCAGCCAACCCTTCCTTTACCCTGACCTACCAAGAGATTGCAGATCAAGGGAAAGTGGTCAGAGATGTTGAGAGAAGTATCTAAGGCTCTTGACTTTTATGAACATGTCCACCAGGCAACTAGAGGCATAGAGTCTGTCAAGTCTAGCAGCCTTGTGAAAGTGACCTTTTTGAAGATTAGACCAGGTAAACCGTGTTTTAGTGGCGAAAAGGTCTAAAGGGCCTTACCCACCTTTAGAAGTTCCCATTTATCCTTCTCATGGCCACTAACAGTTCTTCCCAGAAATCTACTTCTGTCACCTTGACATTCAACCATGTTAAAGTCCCCCACCAACAAAATAGGACCCACAATCTGATTAATAGACTTCCAAGTTGCTGCCCTCATGCTGGCCAAACAAGAAGCGTAAATAGAAATCACTGTGAAGTTAAAAGGGTTCCCCCACCAACTGTGCATATCATCAGACCATGCATCTTGAATGGAGTGTTCCCACTTCTTGTGGATGCCAATTGCAGACCCTCCTTTACCTGTAGGATGATTAGTAGAAAACCAAAGGGCATTCTTTGAGACTCTTTGAAGATTAAGCTGGAGTTGTGTCCCTCCAACCTTAATCTCTTGAGAAAGTCAAAGTCACAAGGCATGTCTCTAACCTATCTATTGATGGCCACTGCCCTTTCAGGGTTAGTGAGCCCCTTGCAGTTGAAAGAGAGCAGGTTTATATGGTTCATTTTTTGCTAGATTTGGAGGGCTTCGCAGAGGACATGGAGGTTCTCAATGCCTCCTAGACCTTTTCCTTCTTCCTCTTCATTTTGGCACCCAAAGGAAGGGGAGAGAACCCTCCCTCCTCTCGGGATGTTTAGATGGGGAGAGGGACATTCTTTTCATCATTGCTACGTCTTCAGCTTCCAACTAAGATTTGAACAAATTATCCGGGTGTTGAGTTTTATCTATGTAGTCTTCATCTGAATCCATAGGGGAGTCTAGTTCTTGATTGAATAAGACTCTGTCCTTGTGGGCATTCCTTCCAGGAGAAAGTTGGACTTCCCCGAACAGGGCTGCCTTTGGGGTCTCCTTGGCTTGGATATGATTAACTAGACCATCTTGGACATCTGCCAAGAGGGGGCAAACCTATTTGGCAGGAATATGCTAATTTGTTTTGTTATTTTTGAACTTCGACACATGTTTTTTTTGGGGAGCCACAAAGGCCTCATCCTTGCCAGGAGCCTTATCGGTATCTACTATGGGTTGGTGTAGGTCGGGGCAATCCCTGATCTTGTGGCCTTGTTTATTGCAATTAAAACAAGCATTGGGCAGATTTTTATAGGTTAAAACCTGTTCATAAATGACCTGCTCTTCCCTGTTTTTAAGAGTGACTTTATCCTTTAGAGGTTTAGAGGTTTAGCCGTGTCAACCTCTATGAGCATCTGATGAGCCCATTGAAGGTTAACCACTTGAAAGGGCTTTTGCCCTAGCACTTTACTAACTGAGCCACCAATCCTTTTGGCCCAGAGAGAGTACTTAGTCGGCATGTCTGTTAGCTCAACCCAAACTGGGATTTTAGTAGGTTTAGGACCCTTAGGGTCAAAGCTTTCAAACCATCTGAAGAAAGACAGAGGAGTATTCCTAATAATCCATTGCCCACTGTTAATAACGGAGGTAGCACTTTCAGGATCATCAAAATGAAACATGTAATATGCATTAGGTAGATGTTGGATTGAGGGCCACTCTTATGCCCCTCCGTTCCCAATTATTTTTGATCTAGTACTTCAGGGCGTTGACAGGGGGTCAAGCCCCATGACAAAGCCCGATAAGCTCGTGTGAGGACAGGTGATCCTGCCATGCAGCTAGTTCATCATCATCACAGATGACGCCCCCTTCATCATCAACATCACAATCCCCGATCCTTTCTTCAAAGGCCGGGTTCTGAGAGAGATTAACCATGAGGTTAACATTAAACCTGAGGGGGGCAGGAGCAGAAACATGACCTGAAATAGCGCGAACAGCTTTCGGTTGACGAACAGCCTCTGCGAAGGAGATAGGTTGACCCAAGGGAACCGGACCGGGTTGAGCCTAAGGAGAACTGCCTTGATGCGACTCCTGAGCAGGACCAACTTCAGCTTCGCGCAAACCCCCACGTCCTTTCTGTTGATGACGAAGCAGAGGAGAGGGCAAATGCCCAGTTTTTGGTGAGGCCTAGACAACTCCATGAGGCCCTGTAGGAGCTTGATGTAGAACCAAAGATGAGGGGCCTGCTACCTCTCTGATGGCATGAGGTGCAGGGCTAGAGCCAAAAAGGACGATGTCTTGAAGCGACATCTTTAGGAAAAGCTCCCCCCTCACGGGGGGAGGGTCTTACTAGGCGGTGGTCCTCCTTAGCAAGCAGAGCAAGGAGGGGGAGACGAGGAGGGGAAGGGGTGGGCGGTGCATACAGACAAGCAGTCATGCATGAGCGACACCTGGGCATGCAAAGTCTCAGTCGTGTCAAGCGCCTCATACTCCGAGACTCGATGTTTTGCGTTATGTTGGAAATTTAAGGAATGCTTGATCTTAATCATGAAATAAATTCATTCTCATTTCCCATAATTTAAAATCATGGGCCATAGTACATCATGTCACTTGAGTGCACACACGATGAGGTTGCAATGTTTTGAATATCATCTAGTGTCATTTCGATCTACGCTATGAAGCTATGCAAACCTATATATATATATATATATATATATATGAATATATTAGGTTACATCATCTAGTATCATTGATGTACACTAGGGCCACTATGAAGGTATATGCAAACCTATATATGAATTAACTTAGACCTTATCTTTAGTACCACGTCGATGATGATGACATAAAATATTCTCAAGAGTTTCACACTTGAGGCTTTAATAGAATCAACACTTTGGCTATAATCTTTAAAGGTTATTTTTGTAATCTATATCAAGCATGATTTCTTAAGAGTGAGAAAGTCCATGCTTTGTGCTCCGTGTTGAATCCTTGTATTTTTAGATTTTTTACGACAAGGCATGACAAACTACATAGTGGAGCCATATGAAGGTCATTACCATAGCTCCTTTAAAGAGAAAAGAATCATTCCAAGCATGTTGCAAATCAACACAAAGGAATGGTGAGGTGATCAAGCCTCCTTTCCAAAACAATAAAATATAAATTTAGAGTGGACCTTCTCTAATTTGTGGCACATATCCCTACGTCATGTAATTGTGTCAATTGTGCCATGTGCTTTTTCTCTTTTCCTTTTTTTTTTTGGTTTGTACCCAATTGTAAAAGATGCTAAAACCCATTTATAAAACCTTTTGAAAAATGGAACACATAAACATGCACCTTTCTCTCAAGCAAAACATACTTTTCATGCTACTATCTAGAATAAAAGATGTATTAACTTAAGAAACTAAACAAGTTTGTATTTAGAAAAAACTCACAGTATACTAGGAGCAATCCAAAAATCATATATTGACTTACAATACAACACATCACAAACTTTTTAAGACACTCAGGAGGTTAAAGCAACAATAAATCTATTTGACTTAAAATACAACACATCATAAACTATTTATTTCACTACAAGAGGCCGGGCCATTATCCACGCTTTTTTTGACGCTTTAGACCTAAGCTTAAAATCTTAGAAACGTCGAAATACACATCAAAATAAGCGCCGATATATGCATGGAAATAAGGATCAAAATAATAATGTTTTCCATGCTTTTTTCGACGCTTAGTTTGACTGATATTTCGACTCTGATTTCGACTGACATTTTGACTGACATTTCGACACCGATTTCGACTAACATTTCGACTCCTATTTTGATGCTTTTTTCGACGGTTATTTTGACGCTTGCAAAGTATTGAATTTTTTTTGGCATAATGGTGCATCCAACTGCATTCTTATAGCTGGATGCACCATTATGCCAAACTTACAAGTAACAAAGGCAACTGTACTCTGATGTGAAGAATGAAGCGAATTTGTTGGAAAAGTTAGAGTGCCATAACGTTTTCGACATTGCAAAGTAGGTACACAATCCACATAAGTGCAAACAATGGCCAAATTATATTGCAAGATGTAAAATTTACATATCAAGCTCTAAGGAGATAAGCCAAATTTGCATAAAGTAGTTGCATAAAATTGCATACAAGCTATACTTGATGACCAAAATTGCATAAAGTAGTTGCATATACAAGCTATACAAGCTCAAACAAAGACGTGAGCTGACCAACATATGTATGTACAAGAGGAAAGACATAGGCAAGGCCACTCTATGTGGAGCCCTCACTCAGGGTCAAGCATTGGTCTCCCTGCCAAAGCCATACAAGATGCTTTTTTTGGTATACAAAGCAACGATCTAACATGACATAGTAAAGAAAGTATACAAATCATAAGGTTAAGGCTTGCCACACTTAACATATCTACAATGCGCTCCCAATTGAGGTTGGTGCCTTCTCACTCAAGCTTCTCCAAAAGAAAGTACGTGTTATGGTGACGAGCAATGTCCTCCTCTTCTCCCGTTGCCAGCCGACCAACCACTTGATTCTAAAAAAACCAAAACAACAAGATAAGCATTGATACTTACAAAGTAAACATAACATAAAATGAAACATACAAGATAAGCATTGATACTTACAAAGTAGACATGGAATGCATCCCAATCACCGCTTCCAAGGTGAGAGCTTCCTACGCTCTCCATTCGGACTTTGGCCGCATGCTCTTGTTGCTTGTAGCGTTGGGGATTTCTTGCATGCTTTTGCTTCTAGTCATTCCAATCCTCGGTGCTCATGTACCAAGGCTTCTCACCCCCAGCCTTCACTCTCCTAGTCACATCTCCCCGCCAATGTTTCATGACCTCCACCATGTGGTCCTTTATCCACCTTATGGGAACGACATCACTTATCGACGGCGGTCGGCTTGTACTCATCCTTGATTTGATCTATGACTCTATCTTTCTTATCTTTAACCAACTTTGGCCATAAATTCATAAAGTCATTTGCAAAGACAATGTGGCAAAGCTCGCAGATGCGGCTCTTCATCTCTTGCCCGACATTATCCAAAACCACATTGCCATTGACAATTGTGTAATATTTTTCCCCCATCGGCCGGCGGGTGTGGGTTGTGTGTCGAAACATCGCGATGATCGCGAGCGTGGAGTGCTTCTGGCGTTAGATGGGGGGCGTTAGATGGGGAAGGATGCTCAAGTGGGGGCGTAGACCCATCCGTGCCCCCACTTGGACAACAACTACCTCCACCTCCACTATTCGAGCGTTCTTCTCATCGAGTGGTCGAGCGACTTGGGGGAGGGGTTCTGGCGGCTCTTTGTGGGGTTTACACGTGAACTAGGGTTAGTGATGGTGGTGCCCGATGGGGCGACCGAAGTGCCCGCCCCTCTGCTGCCAAAATATTATTGTGCCATCAGTCCTTGCTCGGGTGTGGCTTGTGCTACATAACCCATAAACTCGTCAGGCGACATGGCATATGGAGAGAAGGATGGAGAGTAATCTAGTGTCTCATCTGGAGTGCGAGACATGTTTCTACATAACAAAGCCCACATGGACACTTTAATAAGAGCATACACATGAATTATCCCTCAACATTCATTCATTTATGCATGAGGCCTTATGCATAAAGCTATGCATGAGGCGAAAACATCAAGGCTCGGTGAAGCTCTCGCTCCCCCCTGCTCGCGCTGACTGCACGCCCTCCCCCCTTTTCCCGCCTTCGCATCTGCTCCGCCCCCGCCGCCTGCCCTCGCGTTTGCCCCCCCTCTCCCACCTGGCTGTTCTGCGCGCCCCAGCGCTGCTGCACCATCGTCCCCTGCTCCAGCTCCTCTTCTTCGCGCCCCCCATCTGTCTTTAGCGCCCCGCCCCCCTTTAGCCGTCGTCGTCGCCTCTTCTTCCCCCCGCCCCCCCTTCTTCGCGCTGCTGCCGCCTCCCCCTAGGGGCTTTTTGTCCCGCCGCCTTCCCCCCCCCTTTTTTTCCTTTTCTGTTTTTTCCGTCCCCCCTGGGGTTTTCTTCCTTTTTGCCTTCCGCCTTCCCCCTCCGTCCTTTGTGTGCAGCTCAGTTCTTGCAGGACTCTCCGCATTCGCTCTGCCTTCGACATAGCTTCAGACACTGATGGAGGCTCCTCCCACCCTGCCGCCACACAGAGGTACTCCCCCGCAGCCCCCTCGCCCGCCCCTGAGGACACCCCCATCAGGCTTTCTCTTTCGCCCGAGAAGAGGAAGCGAGCCTCGCCGCAGAGGTGGAACGCCTCCAGGCTCATTCCACCATCTTCCGTATAGTCGGCACTCGCCCCAGCAGAGGGGAGATCCGGGATCTTCTCTAGGCCCGCCTTCTTTCGTATAGTCGGCACTCGCCCCAGCAGATGTGGGCAAGATCCTGGACGTTCAGCTGCTGGGCCGTGGACATTACCAGATCCAGTTCCAGACGGAGCGTGGCCAAGGTCCTAGCCATGAGTCCCCTTGACATCAGGGGTGCTCGGGCTTTCTTCAGACCTTGGCAGCATGGCTTTGACCCAGCAGCCGGCCGAGCAAGGAGAGTGCCTTTTCCATGTTACAGTTTGCTTCCCTGGACTCCGCCGAGAGTACCTTCCGCTCCTTTCTAGGCTAGGAGCATTGGTGGGTTCGGTGCTAGAGACTGGCCCCATCAGCTTCAGTTGTGGCCAGAGCAGCTGGGCTACCTTCGGTCAGAGTTTTGGTGTCTGACATCTCCTCCCTTCCGAAGGTCATTCAGCTTCCTAGGATAGGGGGGGATGGATTGATGAGAGAGTGGAGTTCTCGGGGCTCCCAAACCAGTGCTTTATTTGCAGGCAGGTCGGTCATATGGCCAAGGCCTACCCTCGCAGGAGACCCCGACCTTCACCGCAGCAGCAACAAGCCCCTGATGGCCTGCCCACAGATGCGGCTCGGCAAGCACCCTCTGGGATACTTGCTCAGGCCACAGAGACTCGGAGTGGCAGCCTGGACAGGGGCGCCGTCGAGGGAGACAGCCACAGTAGCACGCCCAGAGACCGCCGCCGCCGCTGCAGCAGCCACAGTCTCAGCATCACTGGGTTCCCATGAGGAACAGCTTTGCTCCCCTCCAGGAGGAGACCCCTGCGAGATGACTGAGGACGAGGAGATGCCAGCACGCCCTCCTACAACCCCCCACCCCCGTCCCCCCCTACCGCCTCGCTTCCACCTTCGCCTTCTGCCGTCCCCGCTCCGGTTTCGACAGCGGCTCCTTCTCCACCCCCCTCGCCCCCCCTCCTCCCCCCCAACTCCCCGGGAGGCCCTGGTAGTCCCCTAGCATTCACCTGCAGTCCGGAGGGCTCTGAGCACCGACCTTGCTCGAGCACCGCAGAGGAGACTTACCATGCCGATTCGAGCTTCACGGATATCATCTATCCGCAGTCGGCTGAGTCGCTTCGGCACTAGATAGTGCTCGGAGGCTTTTGATTACTCCTTCACATGGCTTTTTGGAGCAGAGGCCCCCCATGAGCCAGCACCCATCAGAGTTCATGTAGTGATTCCTCCGGCCCGCGAGGAGGAGGCACTTGATTCAGCGGTGGCCTTCTCGTTCCCTCTCTGTGGCCCATGCGACCAGGAGTGGACTCTGGAGCTCGCTCTTAGCACTTTGAAGACTCAGGTAGTTGAGTTTTCTCACCATGTGAGCGATCTGGAGGTGACAGTGTGATAGGCCGACTATGGGAGTTGGCTCATTTTTTCTTGGATCCCAGGAGTGTGGATGCCTCAAGGATTCCTCATTTGGTCATTCGCATAGTGGCAGACTTAGCACGCGACCCTGGATATGTATGTATACACGAGGTTGCTCTGTTGAGCGGGAGACAGCCACTAGCGCCTGATCTATGATTCTTACAGTACACTGGGTGGGCAGACTTGTAGCCGCTCGGATGGGGACTACTCTCCATCCAAGCCGCTTGCGAAGGCCCGCCGTACGGCTGGACAGCATCCACCTCATTAGGTCATCCATGAGGATCATCTCATGGAATGTACAGGGCCCTGGGTGGAGCACATTATATATGCTATCGTGGTTGCTTGAGGCAAGAGCTTCAGAGATGCTTGGTTGGTGGCAGCATTGATATTTTGATGATGTAGGACCACCACTTGGGTGAGAGAAGGATCCGGAGATATGGTTCGGTGATGCCTGGTAGATGGGACACCTTTTGGTCTACAGGGTTTGTTCCTTTGGGTGGACAGGGAGGAGTATGCATGGTCATTTTGCAGATGTATGGTGGCAGGCCATTGTGGATCGAGGGATCATTGTGCCTAGTAGAGCACAGTATGTCATTCTAAGGATGCATGATGAGCTATTGGGCGTGCTCAACATCTATGCGCCCAACCATGCTAGTGCCAGAGCACAGTTTTGGACCTAGGTTACGGATGCATTGCAAAAGGCCGCACATTGGTGTGTCGGGGGAGACTTCAACATGCTTGAGGACCCGGCTGATAGGGTGCGAGGCAGTCATGTTACAGTGCACGGCATGGAGCTTGCAGCTTGGGAGCGATTTTGCATGTCACTGAGGATCACTGATGCATGAAAGCATGGGGCCTTCTCCTGCTCTTAGGACAGTCTTAGTTTCTCTCGGTCGGATCGCCAGCAGGGAGGGACTAATCTATCACGGATTGATCGCTTTTATGTGGGCGACTGGTTAGGGGAGCGAGGGGGCTCCGTTTTGGCATTCTTGCTGGCACCTCATTTTCAGATCATGCGCCAGTTATTTTGACACTTTTGAGGAGAGGACACGGGAGCCCAGCTTGCAGTTGAGGATCCCAGAGAGGGTACTTACAGATCCTAGTCTCGCTGAGGACATTGAGAGGATCTGGCATGATAGTCAGTGCTCTAACCAGGATGCAGCAGGCCAGTGTGCCTAGGGACTCATCGAGCTTAGCTCTTTTCTACACGCTGTAGCTTTGACACGGCTTGGAGAGATTCGCGAGCGGGAGCATCGGCTGAGACGCAGCCTTCCTTCGCTTCAGGGCCTTCAGGAGCAGCAGCTTACATGTGAGTGGGTAGCATCCCAGCTGAGCCAGGAACGCCAGGAGGTTAGAGAGACAAAGGAGCAGAGAAATGAGTTTTACTATCGTCGCCAGGCCTCTCAGTGGACATAGCTTGGTGATAGAGTGACTGGGGAGTTTTTTGAGATTACTGGACCCCGCCATGCTCAAGCAGGAGTCCGTCAGCTTGGAAGGCCGGACGGATCGGTAGCTACTGAGCCCGGGGAGATCAGAGCCATTGCCACTGGGTTCTATAGAGACCTGCTTTCAGTGGAGCCAGCCACTAAGGCTCGGGATGCTTGCAGACAGACTGTGTGGGCCCATGTGTAGAGGAGGGTCACAGATCGTATGCGTATAGTTCTTGGTGCGCCTCTTTCAGAGGTTGAGCTTGTTGAGGCCTTCAGGGTCCTGCGCACCATAGTTTCCTAGGGGAGGACGGACTGACGCGCCTGCCTTTTTTATGCGCTATTGGGACCTTTTGGGACCAGGCCTCCACAAGGGCTTTCAGTATGTTTTGGACATTGGGGTGATGCCACAGAGCTTTTCAGAGGGCTTGATCTTTCTTATCCCCAAGGGGGAGGGAGTATCAGATGATATTCGGCATTGGAGACCTATTACGATCCTCAATACTGTCTACAAGGTCTTATAGCAAAGGCCTTGAGTTTGAGTATCCAGCCCTTTCTGGTGGGGGAGTTGATTCATGCTACGCAGATAGGATTCGTCAAGGAGTGTAGTATCCTTGACAACATTTTCACCTTCTGGGAGGCGACGGCCCGAGCTAGATTTCTTGGTGAGGACTTGGTCGTGATGCTTCTCGATTTTGAGAAGGCATACGATAGAGTCGATTGGGGTTTCTTAGAGGGCACTATGCTTCGCTTGGGCTTTGAGCTAGGTTGGATTAGAGGGGTGGCGGCTCTGTATTCCACAGCTCGTAGAGCCAGGTGTTGATTATTGTAGGAGGACGGGGGTCAAGTTTTGAGCTGACCAGATCAGTCCGTCAGGGGTGTCCCCTCGCCCCTTTTCTTTTTCTCTTCTTTGCAGAGGCTATGAGCATGTATTTGATGGCAGAGGAGGTTGGTTTGAGAGGACTCCAGCTCCTAGTCCGGGGGGAGGACCTGCTCGATGCTGAGTTTGCTGACGACACGGGCTTATTTTTTCATGGCCAGGAGGCCAATCTTCTTCAGGCAGAGCACTCGCTCCAGGTTTTTAGTGCAGCTTCGGGGGCATTGATCAATTGGTGCAAGACAGTGGCCTTTTGGATCAGTAGTGCTCCCACTCCGGCATGGAGCCCGGACCCCGATTTTAGATGGATTCCTCCTGGCATAGCAGTGCAGTATTTGGATGCCAGATTGGACTAGATTTGTCACCTGAGCAGCAGATTGCCCCGCTTCTTCTGAGCATTCAGAAGAAGCTTTTGTATTGGAGTACAGCTCGACTATCCTTGGTTGGGAGGGTGGTGGTGGCAAATCAGATGCTATTAGCGACCATGTGGTACATTACGTCTTGCTGGATCTTCTCGAGCTCTTGCATCAGCCAGGTATAGAGGTTGATCAGGAACTTTCTTTGGTCTGGGCGGGACGGTCATCCAGCCCGGGCAGAGGTTGCATGGGTAGTTATTACACTTCTGCTGGCTCAGGGAGGCTTGGACATTATAGATCTAGTCGATCACAGTAGAGCGTTATTGGGGAAGCTTATTGTTCGGGGGCTGCTTCCAGGCAGCACTGAACCTTGGAAAGAGCTTCTCTTGTAGCGGCTGTTTGCAGGCTCGGGCTTCCCTAGCAGGGGGCACTTGGGCACCAGAGATTCGATGGATCTTCATAGAGATGAGGAGGATAGGCCTCAGTAGAGGATGGGAGGACAGATTTGCCTTGAGCATCCTGAGAGCTTGGGAGCTGCTGAGACCGGGGCTCTCTCAGCGACCTCCTTCTTGTGTTGAGGAGCGGGCCAGACAGCCGCTCATCTGGAGCCCAGCAGTTTGCACAGAGCAGGGTCATATGCTGGGTTCTCGACCTCATCTAGCCTGGGGACCTTTGGCGGTAGGCCCAGCACGTAGCTTTGGAGACTGGCAGGCCTTTTGCAGTCTCCCAGACGAGATCCAGGTGGAGAGGCTGAGTCACTTCAGAGGGGGGTTGATTATGAGGGATGACATTCAGGAGGCTGTCACACAGAGGAGTGGTTCACGCTTATCGAGCTAGCGGCCCCACGGTGGATGGGAGCCTTTACACAGTTGGAGAACCTGATTGCTGTCAGAGCTTGCACTGAGGATGGTAAATGCCTCTACTATGAGATTCAGGATGAGGGCAGACTTCAGCAAGTGGAGGTGGAGTCGCCTTTGGTTGCAGAGTGCACCTTTCAGAGGATACGGGTAGTGGCCGCCACTTCTCGAAAGTGGCATATTGACCCAGACCCTGCAGATGTGCTCTCGGATTGGCGCATATGGGCATATGCAGCGCGCCCCTTGGCCCGGCTCCACCAGTGGGACCCTGGTGAGTACGAGTGGCATGATCCTTATGCATCCCTTGAGGCCACAGAGATTACCTTTTTTCAGTATACTATTCGGTTAGGGTGGCATATTTTGACGGCGAGGAGGATGGTCTCTCCAGCTGCAGCGGGGCACTGGCGGGCTACAGGGACTCTCACAGGAGTTCTTGGAGGATTTTGGGGCCCGGCTCTAGGCTAGTCGCGAGGCCCGCAAGATCTCGACTTTCCAGTTGGCTGGTCGCCTCACAGGGGCTTAGCAGTTGGCACCTGGCTTGTCTACAGCGATCTTCCAGTGGCCTGCGTCCGATGATGCGGCCACCCTATGGAGACACACAGAGACATTACCTATGGGACTGCCCTCAGGCGCAGTAGATTTGGCTGCGGATGCTGCGTATTCTATCCCCCCTCTCTCTAGAGGGTATGTATACGTGGGGTGCCGCAGCTTGGTCGACTTCGTCAGGGCCTGCTATGGGCTCTATGAGACGGAGCAGGACAGCCAGGCCATCAGATTCATTAGGGACTAGCCTCGCCTTGTTCCTTCACCGGATTTCTTGTCCGCCAGGTGGACACAGGAGAGGAATCTACGATGGGAGCTCCTCAGCAGCCTCACCATCTGGTTCACCTGGAGGGCCCGGTGTTTCAGGGCCTTTGAGGGGAGACCGGAGCCACCAGCAGAGACTGTTCGGGGGGATTTGGCAGGAGTTGATCCACACCACCTGGCGGCGCAGCGGCCCCTTCTATACCCTACACGCGGGGTCCCCCCGTTGGCACTACAGGCCACCTGTTTGGCTTTTTCCCCCTCCTATTGTATGATATAGCCCCTCAGTTCTTTGTACTGATACTTGTACTTTTCAGCAGCTAGGGAGAGTCTCCCTGGCTGCCTTGCTTTGTTCTCTGCTCTGTTTTCTTGTGAGCAGGAGAGGATTTTTTGTAGCCCTACGGGCGTTTTTTTATAACTAATGAAAGGATCTTTTCTCGAAAAAAAAAGAAGAAGCTATGCATGAGGCCTTATACATGAGGCCCTATGCATAAAGCTATGCATGAGGCTTATGCATAAAGCATGCATGAGAATTATTCATAAAGCTTATGCGCAAACCTAAAAAGCTATGCATGAGGCCTTATGCATAAATCTTGTGTGCATAAAGCATTATGCATAAGGCTTATGCATAAAGCACTATGCATAAGGCCTTAAGCATGAGGCCTTAAGCATAAAACTATGCATGAGGCCTTATGCATAAAGCATGCATGATCATGAATGAGCATTATGCATAAAGCATAAAGCATGAGCCTTATATGCATAAAACAGGAATGAGCATTATGCATAATTCTTATGCATGAAGCATTATGCATAATGCTTATGTGCAAACCTACAAAACAAATCCCCAGCACCCAATGGTGCAATAATAATAGAGGAAAGAGAGAAAAGATAGAAAAGCACTTACCTTTTTTCGTGATGTTGAAAGAGAGGATTAGAGGACCTACAAAACCAACAAAAGGGTGAGGAAAGGATAAGTAATGCATACATACAAAAGCTTATGCAAACCTTATGCAGACTATGCCGCTATGCAAGCTATGCTAAATCTTATGCATAAAGCTTTAAGCATAAAGTTATGCATGAGACCTTATGCATAAAGCATTATGCACGAGACCTTATGCATAAAGCATTATGCATGAGGCTTATGCATATAGCACTATGCAAGCCACACTATCCTAAACATAGAGCTTAATCTATGCATTAAGCTCTATGAATAGAGCTTAATGTATAGATTAAGCTCTATGCATAGAGGACCTACAAAACAAAACCCCTCTTTTTGGTAGATAAAAATAGAGGAAAGAGAGGATAAAAAGATAGGAAAGAGAGGAAAGCACTTATCTCTTTTTGGTGATGATGTAAGAGAATATTAGAAGACCTACAAAACCAACAAACAGGGTGAGAAAAGGATTAGTAATACATTCATACAAAAGCCCTAAGAACCTAATGCATACATACAAAATCGAAAAGAGAGGAAAGAGAGAAAAGAATTGACCTCTTTTAAAGTTGAAAGAGCGGATTAGAAGACCAAAATAAAACAAAAAGTTGAGAAAAGAATTAGTAATACAAAACCCTAAAAGTGTGCACATCATGGATACACAAGGAGGTTCATCCTTCAAAAAACACACACCAATTTAACAACTAAGAGGAGAGGAGAGGAGAGGGGAGGGGAAGGGAGGGAGGGCACAGAAGGAGGTGGAGAAGAGCTTGGCAGAGAGAAAGAACATGCAAAACAAGTGAGAAAGAACATGCAAAACAAGTGAGAAAGAAAAAAAATAAGAAAATTATCCATAATTACACATAGAAGTTTTACATCACATGTACATGTAACCAAGAGGAGATGGGAGTGAGGGAAAAGGAGGCATACCTAGTGAGGAAGCAAAACACACGTGCACAAAAAAAAAACATAGAAAAAAGAGAGCTTCTGTTTTACTTTAAAACTTGTGCCGTCAATATATGCATCGAAATAATCGTGGAAAAAAGCATCCAAATTAGGGTGAAAAAAGCGTCGAAAACTATGTGGGAAATAGCGTGGAAATAAGTGTGGAAAAAGTAAAATTCCAACACTGTTTTTCGACGGATACTTTGACGTTCTTTTTGATGCTTATTTCGACGATCGCTACTTTTCATTCAAATTCAAAATCTTTCCAGATCTTGCACACCCCTGACATTTCAAATTACCTATCACCGACTATCACCCTCCACAAATACTTAAGGAAGGATTCTCCTCTAGAAATAAGCATTCATTCCCATTTTTCAAATTAAATGGAAACCATGGACGACGCCACACCCTCAAATTTTGCTGATTTAGAAGAGGACACTCTGCCCATGTACTCGCTGCAAATACCAAGTGGCTCGACGTCGATGAATTTGCAATGATCATACAAAAAAATGGGAAATATTTTTGATGGAGTGATTGGAACATCTAATTAGTGGCAATGCATGCTTCAACAATGACGAACTAGTGGATATCCGGCCTGAACAATGGAGACCAATAAGAGTAGCCACAAACGAGGTGATCCAACAACCCGAGCAACTTGAGGCAGATTCGGAGCAAATACTAAAACATGACATGGATGACATGATAAATGCCTTACATGATGGAACAGAAGATCGAGGTTTGGAACACGAAGGGGTAGAAGAAAACACACGATGTGGAATACGCTTCCCAAGAAGAGAAATAGCTACGCAAGCTTGCTCATTTTCCACTATAACGTGGAGCACGTGTGTCTGTTTTACGCGCTTACCTATCCATATTGAACTTGCAATCCATTTTTGGATGGTCTGATACGAGTGTATCAAAACTTTTTGCGTAAGTCATGATATCATATGCAATTAGTGAGTTATGTACCTTTATATGCATTTTCTTAGCCTAACTATTTTGTGTAACAACTTTTTGAAACATCAAATATTGCCGGAAGATAATGAGATGCCAGTGGACCGTAGTCGAGAAAAAGCAATGTTGCACTTGGCATGGACTACAACACACACCATGCTTATCCAAATGATTGTCTTCTTTATCGACAAGAATATAACAACATAGTACAATGTTTGCATTGTGGTACATCGAGATATAGACAAGATGTGCAAGTAGAAAGGATACCACCAAAAGTTTTATGATACTTTCCCATCATCCGTCAGATTAAAACAATGTTCAAGGGTACCAGCAAAAGTTTTATGACACTTTCCCATCATCCCTCGGATTAAAACAATGTTCAAGTGCAAATCCATTGCAGGATTGATGACTTGGCACCGTAACACTAGGTCCACGGATGATGTTATGCGTGTGCCCACAGATTCTTCTATATGGAAGCACATTGAAGAGAAGTGGGTAGCCTTTCAGGAGGAGGCTCACCATATTCGACTCGGACTAGCGAGATGGATGGAGTAAATCCATTTGGTCTATGAAGTTCATCATGGAGTACATGGCCTGTTTGTCTAGTTAACTATAATCTTCCACCATGGCTAGTAATAAAAACAGGGCATCTTTTATAGTTCCTGGAAAGTACAAGGTGAAGAACATGGATGTGTATTTAGCCCCTTTAGTTGAGGAGCTTCGTGTTCTATGGGAGGGCATTGAAATTCATGATATTTTTAAGAGGTTTGGACAACGTTCGCTAACATTGAGAGGAATACTTATGTGGACTATGCATGATTGGCCTGGCTATGGAGAGTGCTCACGTAATACTGTAGCTTGTTAACATATTATGTTAAGTCATGATTGTCATCCAACCTTACCTGCTAAAATCTTTTTTGATGTTCTACAGGGCTTTCAGTGTTGGGGTATAATGGATGTCCATTATGTGGGCCACAACTTGAGGCTCGATATTCAAAATCTATGAAGAAGATAGTATACGAGGGCCACAAGACGATAGTATACGAGGGCCACAAGAAGTATCTCCCATTGGACCATCCTTTGCTTGAGGGATTTCTAGGGAGTTCTCCTCGCATATGGAAGAGCAGTGATTGGAGGACCTTATGGGAGCTAGATCTCACCTGTACACCTATAGGAATGAAGCGTCTATCCATTTTCCATAAACTTCCATACGTGAATGACCTTTTAGTGAACCATCTTCTTCACCCAATGCAAGAATATAGCCGAGGTGCTTTTGAAAACCATCAGAGGAGCAAAGGAGAGCAAGGCACAACAAGATGATTTACAAGAGGTTCAATGCATGCACCACTTATGGGCCCAAAATAGAGCAGATGGAAAGGCGAAGATACCAAAAGCACCTTGGGTCACGACAAAGGATGAGCAACGGCGTGTAAAGAAGTGCATTAGTGAGCTTCTTACCCCTACAGAATGCATGCATTGCTTGAAGGGAGCATTTACAAAGGAGGATGAGCTTAGTGGCTTGAAGAGTCATGATTGGCACAAATTCTTGCAATTCGTGCTTATTCCTATAGCCATCAAGGATTGCCTCAACGATGACATTAGAGCAACAATTTACAAAATTGGTAAATGGTACGTTGGATATCAAGGAAAGAGATTAGTAGAGACACATTTTAAGCAGCACGATTAAACTCAATGGAGGCTGTTACAATGACTGAGAAATACTTTCCAACAAGTATTTTAACCATTCAATTACACTTGCTAGTTCATGTAGTTGATGAAGTTGTTATGGCTGGGGTTGTCCATAGCCGATGGATGTTTTTCTTGGAGAGATTTATGAAGATAATTAAAGGATTTATTTTGTCAAAGAGCTCGTCCTGAAGGTAGTATGGCAGCGGGATGGCTTGTTCAAGAATCATTTGTATATATAAATGAATTTCTCAGTACGTCTGATCCCGATATGGCGAGATTATGAACATAAGAAGAAGATGATCGACTAGTTGGGGAAGATCCACAAGGGAAAGGCCTTGTGAGAACAATGGATGTAGCATTCCGTGAGAAGATCAATAAATTTTGCATCTTAAACTCACATGCTATGGAGATATGGATCCAGAGATATAACTTGGTAAAGGCTGAAAGGAACCAAGCTCGTTTGACTTTTAGAAGGAGTCGAACAACCCACACACTACCGTACCCAACAGAACTTGCACTTCTTCTAGACTTTCCTTCTAATAAATGGCTCGAGCCAACCATACTACAAACGCAATGGTGAATCAATAAGTGACGAAGAGGAGGAGCTTGTATATGGTTGTGATTTCCATGTATGTGAGTTAGAGATATCTACGCATTGTCGTTTATTTTGTGCTTTCGTGAAATTATACAATAAAAGTACTTATTTATTATGCTTCGAGTATCATAAGTTTGGGGCAATTTGTCCATGCGGACGTCACCTTCGAGTAGAAGGAATAGATAAAAAGAGAACAACATTTTATTGTGGTGTGAAGGCTGATTTCATGCAAGAAAGCCGTTCAAGTGCAAGTGATGGCAATACTGAAGTAGGCATGCTAGATTATTGAGGAACAATCCAAGATATTATCAAGATTGGATTTAACATACCAAACTTCTTAAAAGTATACATAAATGATATCTAAAGCAAAGAACATTCAAAACCTCGAGGGTTTCACGACCTCTAAACTTTTTTATGCATTGAAGGAGTATTTAAAAAACCCCTTAGACTTACATACTTTTATGAATAAAATGACCCCTTTTCTTTCATTAACTTATGTTTTTTTTTCAAAATTGGTTTAAAAAACCCCTGCCGCCCTGAAATGTTTAAAATGCTGAAGGTCAAGCAAAGACAAGAACATATCCCCTTGCTTAAAAACAAGGATGGAATACAGGCAACCAACCAAGAGGAGAACAAAAAACTCCTCACTGACTACTTTCAAAGCATCTTTCAGGAAGATGGTCCTCCCTCCCCAACCAAAACAGCTGTAATGGAGGCTATCAAAGTAGCCAGATCCAAAATGGTCCCAGCCAATTCAGCCACTGTACTGGAATAGGACATCACTCATGATGAAATCAAAGATGTCATCTTCTCTCTCAAAATCAAAAAGAGCCCAGGTGAGGATGGACTTCTTGCTGAATTTTTCCAAACTTTTTGTGATTTGCTAACAGGACCAATAATCCAAGTGTGGCAAGAATCTGTGAAATATGGAGCCTTGCCATCAAAAATCAATGAAGGCCTTATCAAGCTCATCCACAAAAAAGGCCCCAGAGAAAACATGGGTAACTGGAGATCCCTTACAATGCTCAACAGTGTGTATAAAATCATTGCCAAAGTCTTAGCCCTCAGATTATCTAAACACATGAAACTTTGGATAACCAAGGAACAAAAAGGGTTTATCAAAGGCACGTATATCCTGGATTCCATCATCGCCTTATGGGAAGGGATTGAATATGCAGAAAAAACCAATCAGGACTTCATGTTTATTAAGATTGACTTTGATAAAGCTTATGAGAGAATACATTGGGACTACATCCTCCAATCACTTAGAGATATGGGACTGGGCCCCCAATTCACACACATGGTGAAAACCTTATTTGGAAATGCCAAAGCCAAAATTATCATTAATGGAGAACTGTCTGACCCCTTCCCCTTAGGAAAGAGTATCAGACAAGGATGTGCCTTAGCACCCCTACTGTATGCTATAGCTGCAGATGGACTAAATTGGCTAATCAAGGACAAGATGAGCAAAGGAGAATTGATTGGCATCACTTTACCCAATGGAGATCAAATGTGCACTCAGATGTTTGCTGATGACACTAACAGCCTAATAGCAAATGATGAAGAGAATATCAAGGCACTTTGGAGTTGCCTCCAAACCTATTGTGAAGCCTCAGGCTCCAAAATAAATCACAGCAAGACAGGAATAAAAACCCTCATTGAGCCCCCCCCTTCTCGGTTCCTGGAGACAGGCTGTAACATCATTCAAGATGGTGAGATCTTCAGGCTCCTTGGTATCCCCATGGGTCTCAAGGTGACATTGAGACAGAAATGGCAATGGGTAATGGAGAAATTAGAAAGCAAGCTACTAAGATGGAAAAGAAAGCAACTGTCAATAGCAGGGAGAATCAAGGTGCTGAATCACTTCATCATCCCATCTACTATCTACTTCCTCAACTGCTGGAGGCCCCCAAACTCTGACCTTAAAGACTTCACCAAGCTATGCAGAAATTACCTATGGGGAGGGGACCCATGGCACAAGAGCAGACCCAAAGTAAAATGGGACACCTGTACCATCCCCAAAACCAAGGGAGGGCTGGGGATTAAAGATATCAGACATTATGCTGACAGAATGGCCTCAAAATGGATCATCAGAGCCTTAGAGAACCTCACAGAAGATTGGGCACAGCTGCTGCTCAAAGACACCCCCAGGTTCACTATCACAGGCCACAATAAATGGTGCAATCTCCCTATCAGCACCATCGTGGCTTCCAAGCACCCTATAACCATCGTGGCTTCCAAGCACCCTATAACCCCCAAAGGGAGTCAACTAGTAACTTCCATATGGAAATCCTGGTTCAGAATCAAGAGGTTTCTATCCATTATACCCAAGGACAACAAAGCAGAAGGAATTTTAACCAACGATTCCTGCTGGTGGTCTATTCTCGCCCTGACCCCCCTTGAACCAGAGGAAGGGAAGATAGCTCTAAATCTGCACAAAAAAGGACTAGCTACCTGGGTAGATATATTCAACCTCCACAAAGGGACTTGGCTAACAAGAGCTGAACTTGAGCCAAATTTGACAGTAGATCACCAGAGTTGGATCTAATCCAAAGCAGAGCAGTTCAATGGAACCAACAGGAAATTTGGAAAATTAGCAGACCTCCAACCTTCAGTATCTCAGCTTTTCAATGGGTAGAGAGCAAACCTCTACTCCCAATCCCTAATTTCAAAAGAGCTCGTGCAATCCACGTCACTCTCAACCGCCGATGGAACACTAACTCGGATAGGAAAAAATGGTATAACATCCTCAATGAGCTGTGGAGCACACATATCGACCCCAAGAAGTCATGCCTTGCATGGTTGGCAGCCTACAGAGCCATATGGACCCAGGACAAGGCTGCAAAATTGCACATCTCCTTTGATCAATGTGCAAGATGCGGCCTACCAGAGGATGACCTTCACATCTTCATTCATTGTATACACATATCCAGCACATTCAAAGAGCTGCACTCCACTATTCAGAAGTGGGGAAAGGATCTCAACTGGAAGAATCTAATGTTAGGGGAAAACATAGGATGTTCAACAGCACTCTGGAATGTGATCAGATGTAAGTATCTATGGCATGCATGGTTGCAGAGGTTATCAGCTACATTTAACAACTCTGAAATCAAGGGTCCCCCTCTCACAGTTTGTTTAATCACTACATGCAACAGGTACTGGATTAAACAAGCCCAAGACCTCTTTAGTTTAGAGAGAAGGCTATTGCTTAAATACCAAAAGAGAGCTTCAGACTTCACCCTGGGAAAATTAGAAAATACCAGAGACAAGATTCTACTTATTCTATCCAAGGATAGAGCTCTTATTGAAGCAATCAACAAACAATAGTAATCATACCTCTCTCCCATAGCCCAAGAGTTTCAGAAGAGGAACTACTTATGTGTCACGTGGTTTTCTAAAAGAGCCACTATTCAACACGTTGTAACCAGTTTCCTCCCTTGTTCTTACTATAAACAGCCTGTTTTTGAAAAAAAAATGCTTCTGGAAAGGGTAGATATAAGTATTATGAGAACCAATCATAATTTATGCTGGAAATTTTAGGAATGCTTGATCTTAATCATGAAATAAAGTCATTCTCATTTCCCATAATTTAAAATCATGGGCCATAGTACATGATGTCACTTAAGTGCACACACGATGAGGTTACAATGTTTTGAATATCATCTAGTATCATTTCGATCTACACTATGAAGGTATGCAAACCTATATATGTATATATATATATATATATATATATATATATATATATGAATATATTAAGTTACATCATCTAGTATCATTGATCTACACTAGGGCCACTATGAAGGTATATGCAAACCTATATATGAATTAAGTTAGAGCTTATCTTTAGTACCACGTCGATGACGATAACATGAGAAATTCTCAAGAGTATCGCACTTGAGGCTTGAATAGAATCAACACTTTGGCTATGATCTTTAAAGGTTATTTTTGTAATCTGTATCAAGCATGATATCTTAAGAGTGAGAAATTCCATGCTTTGTGCTCCGTGTTGAATCCTTGTATTTTTAGATTTTTTATGATAAGGCATGACAAACTACATAGTGGAGCCATATGAAGGTCATTACCATAGCTCCTTCAAAGGAAAGAATCATTCCAAGCATGTTGCAAAAAAACATTCAAATCAACACAAAGGAATGGTGAGGTTTATCAAGCCTCCTTTTCAAAACAATAAAATATAAATTTAGAGTGGACCTTCTCTAATTTGTGGCACATATCCCTACGTCATGTAGTTGTGTCAAGTGTGCCATGTGCCTTTTCTCTTTTCCTTTTTTTTTGGTTTGCACCCAATTGTCAACAAAGATGCTAAAACCCATTTTAAAAACCTTTTGAAAAATGGAACACACAAACATGCACCTTTGTTTCAAGCAAAACATGCTTGTCATTCTACTATCTAGAATAAAAGATATATTAACTTAAGAAACTAAACAAGTTTGTATTTAGAAAAAATTCACAGTACACTAGGAGCAATCCAAAAATCATATATTGACTTACAATACATTACATCACAAACTATCTAAAACATTAAGGAGGTTTAAAGCAACAATAAATCTAATAGACTTAAAATACAACACATCATAAACTATTTATTTTACTACAAGAGGCGGAGCCATTATCCATGTTTTTTTAGACGGTTTAGATCTAAGCTTAAAATCTTAGAAACATCAAAATACGCGTCAAAATAGAAATGTTGAAATAAGCATCGATATATGCGTCGAAATAAGGATCGAAATAATGATGTTTTCCATGCTTTTTTTGACACTTATTTCGACTCTGATTTTGACTGACATTTCGACTAACATTTTGACACCGATTTGGACTAACATTTTTACTCCTATTTCGATACTCTTTTTCAACGGTTATTTTGATGCTTGCAAGTATTTTTTTTTTTTTCGCATAATGGTGCATCCAGCTGCTGCAGCCTTGTAGCTGGATGCACCATTATGCCAAACTTATAAAGTACCAAAGGCAACTGTACTCTGATGTGAAGAATAAACCAAACTTGTTGGAAAAGTTAGAGTGCCATAATGTTTTCAACATTACAAAGTAGGTACATAATTCAGTGTGAACAATGGCCAAATTATATTGCAAGATGTAAAATATACATATCAAGCTCTGACGAGACAAACCAAAATCGCATAAAGTAGTTTCATAAAATTGCATACAAGCTCTACAAGCTATACTCGTCGTCGTCGTCGATGACCAAAATTGCATAAAGTAATTGCATACAAGCTATACAAGCTCAAACAAAGATGTGAGCTGACCAAAATATGTATGTACAAGAGGAAAGACATGGGCAAGGCCACCCTATTTGGAGCCCTCACACACAGATGGGCTCTCCTCAATAATCTCAACCAAAATCACATCTCTTTAAAATCCCATTTCTAGTTGACTCTCATACCTCAAAGCTTCACCCTCAATTTATCTCAACAAATTGTAGCAAAGACAACATACCTAGACTAAATAAAGCATCACATCAAAATTATTTATCATCCCATACACAGTAGACTCAAGCCAAACTCTTTGGTATCTCCAAACTTTTAAACCAAGACAAGTATCAACATCCCTAAGACATGGGCTCAAAAAGGAAAACAAAAACATAAAAAGAGGGGAACCTTCACAACTCAAACCCAGCAAGAAGAACAATCTTCACAGCTTTATCTTCATTCCCACAACATCAAGCCTTAATGATGTAATCTGGAGTCTTCTTTGGGGACCTTCATCTTCAAACTCAAAGGAAGAGTTGAGCCAAGTTACGGATGAATCTAAGTTCCAACAGAGTTCCCTTCACAGAGATCCTAGGGAATCTCCACATCCTAGATGATTGTCTGCTCCCTTGTAAACCCTCTACTCTGGATTGACCCAAATCTTCTCTAACTACTAGCTTATTTACGCTCCCATGTATTCTTCCAAATGACCTCTTTATTGCCTCTACAATTCTCGACTCACAAAAACTAGCAACACATAGCAGGACCCCAAAGCCTCAAAACTCTCAAACTCTTAAACTCTCAAGCTCTTAAACTCTTAAAAAGAGAAGGTTTTTGTAAATTGCAAATTAGACTCAGAAGAGAAGATCAAAGAGTTTTTTCTCATGTGGCAATAACCTCACAATACAAAAAAAAGGGAAAAAAAACATGTTCATTGTATGAGTTGAAAAAATCCAAGCTTAATTAATGTAGGTGCTGAAATTTTTTGAAAATGAAACTTGAACTATAAAAAGAGAAGGTTTTTGTAAATTGCAAATTAGACTTAAAAGAGAAGACCAAATAGTTTTTTTTCATGTAGCATTATTGGAAGGATTTAAAATCTCTCTTAATCTTATATAGAAATTTGTATTTTTTTTCTAATACTAGGGCTTTTGGCTTAAGTATAGGCATTACAGATTAGCAGTGAGGGATTTGAGAGTGGTCACTAGGCCAATCACCCACCCAGCGCTAAAATGGATATCTAAAAATTTAATACCTTGGGAGTCTCATAATAGTGGTGATTTATTATAGTATTATGAGTCTCTTGGATGCTTAAATTTGTATGTTAAAATGTTTTGATTGGAGAGCTCTAAGGTTGAAATGTGAACGTTTGAATTTTTTTTAAAGGGCATCAAGGTTGAAAGAGAAATGCCCCATTTTTGGGCATTGTAGCCTTCAAATCATGGACATTAAAGATTATTTATTTGATTCAATCATAGAAAGGTCCCTACTCATATTTTGATTTCTTATTACCTCCTTGGATTTATAGAGAACTAGATCCAAGAAAGCAAGAAAGTTAATGAAAATGGAAAGCCCTATATCCTTTAAATTTTGTGAGGAGTAGAAGAGGACACGATGTGAGAAAAATACACAATAGAGATCATGTTGTTAGGCTACCCACGATTTACATCCTCTTCTAGAGATTTGCCATGATTCTTCTCATTCTCCCTCCTTATGGATCCCCCCTCCTTTTTTGATGACTCCTTCTGAGTTCTCTCTCTCTCTCTCTAGTAACAAAAAATCAAAGGAATTTTATCTTATCATAATTCATGCTAAAGAATGAGAAAATGGTAGGGAAGTAACCTCACGAAGTGAACTGGGAACAATTGGTGAGAATAGCCTTTTTTGATGATGGAATAGGATCGTAACCAATTTCTTGTCAGGATGGGATTCCTCTCTCTCTCTCTCTCTCTATTATACACACACACACACACATATATACATATATACATACATACATATATATGTATATGCATACATACATACATATGCATACACACACACACATGTGTATATGTATGTATATACACATATATGTATGTATGTATATATATATATATATGTATGTATGTATGTATGTATGTATACACACACAAACACACCCTCACTCCCATCTCCTCTTGGTTACATGTATATGTAATGTAGAATATCTGTGTGTGTAATTATGGGTAATTTTCTTGTTTTTTTGCTTTCTCACTTGTTTTGCAGGTTCTTTCTCTCTCCCAAGCTCTTCTCCACCTCCTTCTTTGCCCTCCCTCCCCTCCCCTCCCCTCCCCTCTTAGTTGTTAAATTGGTGTGTATTTTTTGAAGGATAAACCTCCTTGTGTATCCATGATATTCACACTTTTAGGGTTTTGTATTACTAATTCTTTTCTCAACTTTTTGTTTTATTTTGTAGGTCTTCTAATCCTCTCTTTCAACTTCACCAAAAAGAGGTAAATTCTTTTCTCTCTTTCCTCTCTTTTCGATTTTGTATGTATGCATTAGGTTCTTAGGGCTTTTGTATATATGCATTACTAATCCTTTCCTCACCCTTTTGTTGGTTTTATAGGTCTTCTAATATTCTCTTTCATCATCGCCAAAAAGAGGTAAGTGCTTTCCTCTCTTTCCTATCTTTCCTTTTTTTTAATCTACCAAAAAGAGGGGTTTTGTTTTGTAGAGCTTAATGTATAGATTAAGCTCTATGTTTAGGATAGTGTGGCTTGCATAGTGCTTTATGCATAAGCCTCATGTATAATGCTTTATGCATAAGGTCTCATACATAACTTTATGCCTAAAGCATTATGCATAAGCTTTAGCATAGCTTGCATATAGCGGCATATTTTGCATAAGGCTTGTATAAGCTTTTGTATGTATGCATTACTAATCCTTTCCTCACCCTTTTATTGGTCTTTCCTCTATTATTATTGCACCTTTGGGTGTCGGGGATCTGTTTTGTAGGTTTGCACATAAGCATTATGCATAATGCTCATTCATGCTTTATGCATAAGCTTTATGTATAAGCCTCATGCATAGCTTTACGCATAAGGCCTCATGTATGCTTTATGCATAAGCCTCATGCATAGCTTTATGCATAAGGCCTCATGTATGCTTTATGCATAAGCCTCATGCATAGCTTTATGCATAAGGCCTCATGCATGCTTTATGCATAAGGCCTCATGCATAGTTTTATGCTTAAGGCCTTATGCATAGTGCTTTATGCATAATGCTTTATGCGCATAAGGCCTCATGCATAGCTTTATGCATAATGCCTCATGCATAGCTTTGAAGGTTTGTGCAAAAGCTTTATGCATAATGCTTTATGAATAATTCTCATGCATGCTTTACGCATAAGCCTCATGCATAGCTTTATGCATAGGGCCTCATGTATAAGGCCTCATGCATAGCTTTATGCATAGGCTTTATGCATAATGTGTCATGCATAAATGAATGAATGTTGAGGGATAATTCATGTGTATGCTCTTATTAAAGTGTCCATGTGGGCTTTGTTATGTGTGTGTAGAAACATGTCTCCTCGCACTCCAGATGAGACACCGGCTTACTCTCCATCCTTCTCTCCATATGCCATGTCACCTGACCAATTTATGGGTTTTGTAGCACAGGCCGCCATGCGCGAGCAAAGAGTGATGGCCCAACAATATTTTGAGAGGGGCGGGCACTTCGGCCGCACCATCGGGCACCACCACTGCTAACCCTAGTTCACTTGTACAAACCCCACAAAGAGCCGCCACCCTCCCTCAGGTCGCTCGACCACTCATCATTGAGGAGAATGCTCGAATAGTGGAGGTGGAGGCGGTTGTTGTCTAAGTGGGGGCACGGATGGGTCTACGCCCCCACGTGAATGTCCTTCCAATCTAGCGCCAGAAGCACTCCATGCTCGCGATCATCACGATGTTTAGAGGCTATCCGTAGGAGTGCTAGAGACACACCGTCTACATTACATACGTGGCAGACTTGGATGCGATGCTTTCGTCCCTTCGTAGCCTTCACGATATTGTTTATGTAGATGAGTGGATAGCCCACCATCGCACTGCTCCTGTGTCACATGGCCTGACATATCGTCAGGTTTGTGATCTTGCTCCGATTATGGATGGAGCGTACTTAGATCTTTTCCTCGATAGTCGTGGGATGAGGCCTGGGGGCGGGCAAGCCCCTTACTATTTCGCGGTGTTCGCATCCTCGTATGGCGGCACATATCTATAGTCGATATGTTGTCGCATATGGGAGGATGCCGAACAACCGCCAGATTCCCATATACTTCGCAAAGCAATTATATGCGGAGTTTGTCTTAGGGGAGGAGGTGGATTACACCAGCCACCATCGGCTGGGTGGTGGTGCTGGCTGAGGTCGTCTCCAGGACCAGGGTAGGCGGCCTCCACCCGCCCTTCGTGTAGCACCTACTACAGATCCTTCATTTGTGCCATTGTTGACAGTAGAGGCTCTTGGCACCCAGGTCGGCATCGACGTACGGAGTACCATGGAGAGCATCCAGCACGTGGTGCGCCTGTTCTCACGATCTATACTGACGACGACAGATGTCGAGGTATTTACATATATATTACTTCTTAAGTTTTTTTAGTCATTTATTTACATGTTTATATGTACTTTTCTATATTTTTACATGAGCGGCATGGTTGATTGTGTCACGTAGGGTCCCACACCTACCACTGAGAGACTCACTCAGGAGTTGGTAGAGGCGAGAGCGGAGATTGACCGCCTCAGAGTGCATTACAGATGGCAGAGGCAGCTACTGCAGAGGCACAACATCTGAGAGAGTCCGACATCCACTAGTAGCAGGTAGGTTTCTCTTGCACATAAAAGAGTTATAATTAAGGTCCTAAGTTATAAATTTCTTTAAGTAATACCTAATGAGAGACTAATGAATTATTTTAATGCTTTACTTTTTTACGTAGGCTCGGACCGAGGTAGAGAGCTCTAGAGCTGAGGCACAGCATCATCAGATTATGGAGCGGATTGCCCAGCATATAGGGCAGAGCAGTTGATGCTACATGTTCAAGAGTTTCGCAGATCCTCGGATGTGACAGTGCCTTACCTACCTTTATATCCACGGCATGTCATCACAAAGGTTTTTTGACGACCTCTCCCACAAGATGCACCACCCTTCCTACATGATGCGTGCTGCGCTTTATGTATCGAGGACATTGATAGTACTGGCAGATATGCCCTGGGATGTGGACATTTTTTCCATTTATCTTGCATCACCCAAGAGCTAGTACGTTTCTCAGCATGCCCTCCTACCGTGCACGCGTCGACCTAGCGACATACAGAGTTCTGGGCATCGATGATCTTCACCCAGGCCGCCTCGTTCGAGTAGATGCTAGGACAGGCAGGCCTATTGATTTTACATCAGCTATTGACTTGGGATTCGACGCCTTCGATGATAGAGATCAGAAGCCTGAGGTGCCTCCAGAGATTGAGTGGAGCTCACATGAGTTTGATGCATACCAAAGAGTCCTGCATGAGAGCCAGATCACAGCATATGAGCGCGTGGGTGGTGCTGGTCCTAGTGGCACCTCGGGTGATGGTGCTAGCAGTAGTGCTGCTTCATGAGCAGCGTGTCCTTACAGCAGAGGAGCTTACACGAGCAGAGTGGCAGACACGTACTCTTGCAGATTATAGATTTTGGGTTTACAGACAGAGACGTCTTGCATTAGCATGACGTAGAGAGAGAGAGAGGGTTATAGCAGCTTTTGGGACTCGTGAGCTCCCGAGTACACCGGCACCAGCTCACGATCCTGCCTTTGAGGCAGACCTCCCCGCAGACATTCGACGACCCCCGCAGCCGGCACAGCCTCCTTGACGTGCATAGCAGCCTCAATGCGCACGTCGACCGGCAGTTAAAGATGACGATTTTGATTGGGTTGCCGTTGATAGTGACTAAACTCAGACTAGCTGGGTTAGCTCACTTACATTGTACTTAGATTTTTGAGCAGTGACTAACCTCAGACTAGCTGGGGTAGCTCATTTTCATTCTGATATACTTATTTGATGTTTATATCAATATGAGTTTTTTCATTATTGAGTATCATTACATTTTAGTTGATGTTCTTGATTTTATAAAATTTTTAACACTTTGGCTATCATATTGTTTGTTGAAAATCTCCATGCCATCGTATGCTCCGATATGGGGACCAAACTTTGCAAGCATGGGGGGAGACCCACCCCCACATGCTTGCAAAGTTTGGTCATAATCAGAGCATGTTTGGATTGGTAATTAGTGCCCAGTGTGGGTTTTTGAAGTCTCTTGGTGCTTAAGAGGCCAAGGAAAATCCGGGCCTTTCCCATACGATTCCCCATCGGAGCATGTTTGGATTGGAAATTAGCGCCCAGTCCGGATTTTTGAAGTCTCTTGGTGCTTAAGAGGCCATGGAGAATCTGGGCCTTCCCCATACCATCGTACCCAAACATGCTCCGATGGGGACCAAACTTTGCAAGCATGGGGAGGGGACCCACCCCCACATGCTTGCAAAGTTTGGTCACAATAAGAGCATGTTTGGTTTGGTAATTAGCGCCCACTGTGGGTTTTTGAAGTCTCTTGGTGCTTAAGAGGCCATGGAAAATTCGGGCCTTCCCCATACCATCGTACCCAAACATGCTCCGATGGCGACCAAACTTTGCAAGCATGTGGGGGTGGGTCCCCCCCACATGCTTGCAAAGTTTGGTTCCCATCGGAGCATGTTTGGATTGGTAATTAGCGCCCAGTCCGGATTTTTGAAGTCTCTTGGTGCTTAAGAGGCCAAGGAAAATCCGGGCCTTCCCCATACCATCGTACCCAAACATGCTCCGCGATGGGGACCAAACTTGGCAAGCATGTGGGGGTTGGTCCCCCCCACATGCTTGCAAAGTATGGTCCCCATCGGAGCATGTTTGGATTGGAAATTGGCACCCAGTCCGGATTTTTGAAGTCTCTTGGTGCTTAAGAGGCCATGGAGAATCCGGGCCTTCCCCATACCATCGTACCGATGGGGACCAAACTTTGCAAGCATGGGGGAGGGACCCACCCCCACATGCTTGCAAACTTTGGTCACAATCAGAGCATGTTTGGATTGGTAATTAGCGCCTAGTGCGGGTTTTTGAAGTCTCTCGGTGCTTAAGAGGCCATGGAAAATTCGGGCCTTCCCCATACCATCGTACCCAAACATGCTCCGATGGGGACCAAACTTTGAAAGCATGGGGGGACCCACCCCCACATGCTTGCAAAGTTTGGTCAAAATCAGAGCATGTTTGGGTACGATGGTATAAGGAAGGCCCGAATTTTCCATGGCCTCTTAAGCACCAAGAGACTTCAAAAATCCGGACTGGGCACTAATTACCAATCCAAACATGCTCCAATGGGAACTAAACTTTGCAAGCATGTGGGGGGGATCCACCCCCACATGCCTGCAAAGTTTGGTCCCCACCATCGAAGCATGTTTGGGTACGATGGTATGGGGAAGGCCTGGATTTTCCATGGCCTCTTAAGCACCAAGAGACTTCAAGAATCTGGACTGGGCGCTAATTTCCAATCCAAACATGCTCCGATGGGGACCAAACTTTGCAAGCATGTGGGGGGGACCCACTCCCACATGCTTGCAAAGTTTGGTCCCCATCGGAGCATGTTTGGGTACGATGGTATGGGGAAGGCACGGATTTCCCTTGGCCTCTTAAGCACCAAGAGACTTCAAAAACCCACACTGGGCGCTAATTAACAATCCAAACATACTCCGATTGTGACCAAACTTTGCAAGCATGTGGGGGGGACCCACCCTCACATGCTTGCAAAGTTTGGTCCCCATCGGAGCATGTTTGGGTACGATGGTATAAGGAAGGCCCGAATTCTCCATGGCCTCTTAAGCACCAAGAGACTTCAAAAACCCGCACTGGACGCTAATTACCAATCCAAACATGCTCTGATTGTGACCAAACTTTGCAAGCATGTGGGGGTGGGTCCCCCCTCATGCTTGCAAAGTTTGGTCCCCATCGGAGCATGTTTGGGTACGATCGTATGGGAAAGGCCCGGATTTTCCTTGGCCTCTTAAGCACCAAGAGACTTCAAAAACCCACACAGGGCGCTAATTACCAATCCAAACATGCTCCGATGGGGACCAAACTTTGCAAGCATGTGGGGGTGTGTCCCCCCCCATGCTTGCAAAGTTTGGTCCCCATCGGAGCATGTTTGGGTACGATGGTATGGGGAAGGCCCGAATTTTCCATGGCCTCTTAAGCACCAAGAGACTTCAAAAAAATGGACTGGGCGCTAATTTCCAATCCAAACATGCTCCGATGGGGAGCAAACTTTGCAAGCATGTGGGGGGGACCCACATGCTTGCAAAGTTTGGTCCCCATCGGAGCATGTTTGGATTGGTAATTAGTGCCCAGTCTGGATTTTTGAAGTCTCTTGGTGCTTAAGAGGCCAAGGAAAATCCGGGCCTTCCCCATACCATACCCACCCCCACATGCTTGCAAAGTTTGGTCCCCATCAGAGCATGTTTGGGTACGATGGTATGGGGAAGGCCCGGATTTTCCTTGGCCTCTTAAGCACCAAGAGACTTCAAAAATCCGGACTGGGCACTAATTATCAATCCAAACATGCTCCGATGGGGACCAAACTTTGCAAGCATGTGGGGGGAAACCACCCCCACATGCTTGCAAAGTTTGGTCCCCATCGGAGCATGTTTGGATTGGAAATTAGCGCCCAGTCCAGATTTTTGAAGTCTCTTGGTGCTTAAGAGGCCATGGAAAATCCGGGCCTTCCCCATACCATCGTACCCAAACATGCTCCGATGGTGGGGACCAAACTTTGCAAGCACGTGGGGATGGGTCCCCCCCACATGCTTGCAAAGTTTGGTTCCCATCGGAGCATGTTTGGATTGGTAATTAGTGCCCAGTCCGGATTTTTGAAGTCTCTTGGTGCTTAAGAGGCCAAGGAAAATCCGGGCCTTCCCCATACCATTGTACCCAAACATGCTCCGATGGGGACCAAACTTTGCAAGCATGTGGGGGTGGGTATGGTATGGGGAAGGCCCGGATTTTCCTTGGTCTCTTAAGCACCAAGAGACTTCAAAAATCGGGACTGGGCACTATTTACCAATCCAAACATGCTCCGATGGGGACCAAACTTTGCATGCATGTGGGTCCCCCCCACATGCTTGCAAAGTTTGGTCCCCATCGGAGCATGTTTGGATTGGAAATTAGCGCCCAGTCCATTTTTTTGAAGTCTCTTGGTGCCATGGAAAATTCGGGCCTTCCCCATACCATCGTACCCAAACATGCTCCAATGGGGACCAAACTTTGCAAGCATGGGGGGGGGGGCCCACCCCCACATGCTTGCAAATTTTGGTCCCCAATCGGAGCATGTTTGGATTGGTAATTAGCTCCCAGTGTGGGTTTTTGAAGTCTCTTGGTGTTTAAGAGGCCAAGGAAAATCCGGGCCTTTCCCATACGATCGTATCCAAACATGCTCCGATGGGGACCAAACTTTGCAAGCATGGGGGGGGGGACCCACCCCCACATGCTTGCAAAGTTTGGTCCCCATCGGAGCATGTTTGGATTGGAAATTAGCGCCCACTCCGGATTTTTGAAGTCTCTTGGTGCTTAAGAGGCCAAAGAAAATCCGGGCCTTCCCCATACCATCGTACCCAAACATGCTCCGATGGGGATCCAACTTTGCAAGCATGTGGGGGGGACCCACCCCCACATGCTTGCAAAGTCTGGTCACAATCAGAGCATGTTTGGATTGGCAATTAGCGCCCAGTGTGGGTTTTTGAAGTCTCTTGGTGCTTAAGAGGCCAAGGAAAATCCGGGCCTTTCTCATACGATCGTACCCAAACATGCTCCCCGATGGGGACCAAACTTTGCACGCATGGGGGGGGACCCACCCCCACATGCTTGCAAAGTTTGGTCCCCATCGGAGCATGTTTGGATTGGTAATTAGCGCCCAGTCCGGATTTTTGCACCAGTCTCTTGGTGCTTAAGAGGCCAAGGAAAATCCGAGCCTTCCCCATACGATCGTACCCAAACATGCTCCGATGGGGACCAAACTTTGCAAGCATATGGGGATGGGTCCCCCCCACATGCTTGCAAAGTTTGGTCCCCATCGGAGCATGTTTGGATTGGTAATTAGCGCCGAGTCCGGATTTTTGAAGTCTCTTGGTGCTTAAGAGGCCAAGGAAAATTCGGGCCTTCCCCATACCATCGTACCCAAACATGCTCCGATGGGGACCAAACTTTGCATGCATGTGGGCGTGGGTCCCCCCCACATGATTGCAAAGTTTGCTCCCCATCGGAGCATGTTTGGATTGGTAATTACTGCTCCGATGGGGACCCACACCCACATGCTTGCAAAGTTTGGTCCCCATCGGAGCATGGAGATTTTCAACAAACAATATGATAGACAAAGTGTTAAAAACTATAATAAAATCAAGAAGATCAACTAAAATGTAATGATACTCAATAATGAGAGAACTCATAATGATATAAACATCAAATAGGTACATCAGAATGAAAATGAGCTACCCCAGCTAGTCTGAGGTTAGTCACTGCCCAAAAATCTAAGTACAATGTAAGTGAGCTAACCCAGCTAGTCTGAGTTTAGTCACTATCAAGATAGAGATCTAGTCAGTAGCACCCTCTCTAGCTCTCAACTGCTCTAGAATGCTCTCATGGTCATCCACTCGAAGCCGAAAACGAGGGTGAGAACTGTGTTTTCGGCTCTGTACTCGAACAAGAGTGAGCCTGGTAGCAACCACTAGATGAGAGAACTGAAATGCCTCTAACTCCCACTTCCACTGCTGGAACTCAAGACACCCCCAATGAAGTCGAATTTGCTGGTAGAACCGGCCTGCCACAATCATGCTATGGGCGTCATAAGAAAACCCATGATCATCCACTGTATCCTGGTCAAGGATGCACTTTGGCCTAGTGCAACTCATCAGATAGTAGTCTACTCCCTCGCTATTTCCCTCACTGGCAATAACAGCAAATACATCACCCTCCTGTAGCAAATCTATGAGGTCATCATAACTGACCATGAACGCAGGACCTGTGTGCTCATCAGACAGCACTGGATGTGAAGGATGCTCAGGGGAGAGGAATGTATGTATCCATGCATCTGCCCATCCTCTCGAGGCACAATGTGACCAATCGCCATCCATACATGCTCCACAGAAGCATGCAAACCGTCGTGTGTAAATCGTGGGGGCTGCCATGCACGTGCTCCTGATGGAATGTAAGCCCAAGGTGCCAGGTACTGTGTCACAATCATGGGAGGCTCTACGGTCAATCATGCCACCATCCACATGCCAAAAAAATCTCCCGACAATCCGAGCATCACATTTGGGGTACGATGATGCTGCACTCCCACACAAATGTTGGGAGCACTACTCGACTACATGGCCCGCATCTCTGAACCGCTGAGCATCCTGCGCAGCTGATGACGCCTCAAGGCACGTTTCACACACGCGCCCGCACCATTATGCTCTCCCTTCCCGTGACCAGTCTCAAAGAATGACCAAATCACTGGGATAATAGACTGCATATGCCACCTATAAATCCATAAAAAGATAGTCTTAGTTATTGTTTTCTTTAAGATGTTCTAGTGAATTTAGTTTAATTGTAAATGTAAGAAAACCATAAGTACTACCTGTAGAGCCAATAGAATTGTCGTGATGACTTGAGCTGTGCGCCACAACCATCCGACCAAACCCATCGCTGGACATGTCTGATCCCACAATCTCCTAAAAAATCGTCATGGAGACGAAAACAGTGTTGCACAAAATGTGCATCATGTGAACGATCATCACTGATATAGAAATGATACTCTCGAATAATGACACGGGTCTCGGGGATATTCGCTATCCCATCTACATGAGCCTCTGCATGTCGATAGAGCTGATGTGGACCATAATAGCAACCTGGTGAGGTAAGCAATACATACGTTTAGGACACAAAAAATCAAATAAGTAATGTAGCTCAAACATAAAACAAATATTACAAAATATAACCATTACTTGCTCTGAGAAGTAATACTCAGATTGTATCTCCTGAAAAGGTGTGAAAGTGTCGTTCTCTGCAAAATCAATCACAGAGACGACCACACCAATAGGAAACTCTGCTAGGCATGCTCGGAACTGACGATCCTGCCACTTGGCACAATGACTGTGCCGTATGTAGGGGTAGATCTGCTCCCTAAATGTGGCTGTGAAGTGACAACGTGGTGTATGTTTGTCCACGAGCTGCAACTTCCTGGACTATCCACCACTCTGGAGCTAGTGTGTCACATACTCATAACGTTGCCATGCCACTATCTCTTGGTCACTTGCATCAAGATCTACCATCTGTAGATGTGCAAGTGAACCACATGATGTGCAATTGCTCTCCACACAAGGCATCCTATGGAACTGGGCATCCTCCGTGCGTGCACACAAAAGAGAGTGGATGAAATCACGTGGACTACGAGGCAACTCTCTATGCCCACTAAGAGAACGGAACACATCATAAAAAAGTTTGAACTCAACATGGTAGCGACAACAACATGTGTCACGCTGACGTGAGTACCTCACAAACCAAGGCTTACACCCCTCAAATGACCTTTGCCCAATTTTAAGCTCTGGATACGAAGCCACAAACTGAGAATACAACTCAGTTTGGGTCATTTCAAGAAAGCAAGCACCGTGCTCAATGAACACTCCTCTTGTCACTCTCTTACGCAAAGCTTTCTTGAAAACTGGCGAGGCACGACAATTCTCCTCCCAAAAACTTTCTATCAAGTTTCTAGTGGTTTCATCTAGTAGGCGATCATGCCTAGCTACACGACCACTACTCGCCCACAAAGCACCAATCTCATTGGCATCTAAACTTTGTCGTCTAATAGACCCAACTCTAAGTGCGTGTGGTGCTATGGAAAGGATGCGAGATGTGGCACTAACCTTACCCTTCATTTGGGAGCTACTTATGGCTGCCACAATAGCCCGTCGAGCAGCCAAAGCATCCGCAGAGTTCCTCTTCTTGTTAACTATATAGGAATGATGAACACTTTGTAGCACCGCCATGCAAGCTCTCCTCTCTCTTCGACCTCCAATGTCGGAAAGCACCCTGCAGCAGTTGGCCATGTTGGGCAGATCAATCAAAGCATCAAGCACACATGCTTGTGATGAAGGCGTGAGGTCTTTGAAATAGGAATGGAAGATTGCATGGGCACAACGATGTGCCCCTGACTTTGATAGTTCTTTCCTATCCACACGAAGGGCGCCCAAAGGAGGGGGGTGGGTTCTTGTAGAAGAGAGGACTCAAGAAGGGCGGGTTCATGTGGATTATCTAAACTAAGGGGTAGTGGGGGGGAAGAGGGCGAAGGGAGAGGAAGTGGAAGGGGAGGAGCAAGGCTTGGATCATCGCCAAAACGGAAGGTGTTGCTCGTTGACGTGCTCTCCACTCTCTCTTTCTCTCACGAGCTACCCTTCTCCTCTTCTCCTCTTGAACTTGGTGGATGGGGGGGAGTCTAGTCCTATCACGTTTCCGACTCCTACGACTTTGAGAACCCATTCTCAAGGAAGCTAAGAGAGAAAATATTATAAAGGCTCAATGATGGGATAGTACTAGAGATAAGTGTGGGATAGTACTAGAGATGTGTGATTATATAGGAAAAATAGGTTATCCACTTCAAATCTCATTGGATTTCCTATCTAAGATTGATTGGATAACTAAGATAAACATAAAGATAATTAAAGATAATCTATTATCCACTTAAAAATCAATATTATTGATAATATTTATTAACAAGTCTAAATATTTATCATTACTAGATATATAAATATATCTTTAAAGATATCTTTTATTTTATAATTATGTAACTGCTTTTTTTTAATAAAGTATTTTTTTCAAATTTTATTCAAAGGTTTATTCTACATAAATTTTTTTAAGAAATATTAAATTAAAAAATTTATTATTTTTAAATTAATAATATGATCTTTAATAATATTACTATTGATCTAATCCCAAAATATAATCCTTTAAAATTAGTGATTTTAAATTCTTTTATTTAATAAGTTACATATATTTTATTATTTCAATTTCTATATTCTATTTCTCTAAATTACTAAATTAACTTTTTTAAAAATATGTTTTTGAAAAAAGAGGGGAGGTGGGAAGGAGGTGCCACGTGTCACATGCATGCATGACACGTGGCATTCTCTTGACATGTGGCACTATTATGGTTGATGTGGTAATTCCATGATGTGGCATGCCATGTCACCAAGTGCGAGGTGGCAAGATGATGTGGCATTAATGATGACTAGGATGATGAGGTGGGGAGTCAACTAGGTTGACCATGTTGACATGGAGGGTGGAGGTGGCAAGCTGAGGTGGCAAGCTACTTATGTGGATCCTCTCGATGCTCATGTGGACATAAAGTGACATGCATATATAAGATTTGTGCCTACCCAAGCCTCACACATGGAATGAAACCTAAGCTGTGAAGTTTACCAAGCCTAGATTTCCAAACCCAACTAGGATTGGTTTTAGACTTGAAAAGGGGAGAGTGGACACAATATGGGAATTTTCACTTGGGAGGATTGAAAATGGACCTTCCCATACTCAAATCAAGCCAAATTTTTTTTAATAAATTCATGGCAACAAGAGTATTGATCCCTTGAGTTTTTAGATTGAAAGATTCAATATTTAATTTTCTAGAATTAAATTACTATTGATTTAATGGGCCTCTGACAGTCATAATAAATTTTCCAAAGTAAATCTACAAAAATCCAACCGTTAGATTTGTAATTTTACCTTATACCCACATTATACTAATCTTTCCCAATCTAATCATCACTAGATCCATACAATTTGAGCATTTTAAATGGTAGATGTGATGGGAGGATAAAATAGTATGTTTTTTAACAATTCTAATATCTTTTAAATAATATAGAAAATAGTAGAACACATCAAAAATTACTCGATAAATTAAGTTAAGCTCTATGTTATTTGTATTTGTGATATGCAAAGTGGGAACATCAAATGAGTAATAATGTAAAAGTTATAGGCAATTTACTCACATTCATTGTACCTGTCTAAACCTATGATAGGGCCTGTATACCAACTTGGTTCCCAAAGAAAAGGGGATTTGCAATTATTGAATATTCGATCAGATTATAGTTTTAGGTGCCCAACTTTGTATATGATGTTTCATTAGAAGACCTTGAAGTGAAACTCCTTGGCTAACTATGAGAGATTGGCTATTCTTCTTGAAAAAATGCTTGTTTTCCAGCTAAAGCCAAGGGCGCCCACTACATGAAACTAGATAACCTCATCTTGCAACCACCCATACATATATGTGTGTGTGTGTGTATGCATATGTATGTATGTATGCACATACATATATATGTATGTATATATGTGTGTGTGTGTGTGTGTGTGTGTGTGTGTGTGTGTGTGTATAATAGAGAGAGAGAGAGAGAGAGAAACCCCATCCTGACAAGAAATTGGTTACGATCCTATTCTATCGTCAGAAAAGGCTATTCTCACCAATTGTTCCCAATTCACTTCGTGAAGTTACTTCCCTACCATTTTCTCATTCTTTAGCATGGATTATGATAAGATAAAGTTCCTTTGATTTTTTGTACTAGAGAGAGAGAGAGAGAGAGAACTCCTAAGGAGTCATCAAAGAAGGAGGGGGGGAGAATGAGAAGAATCATGGCAAATCTCTAGAAAAGGATGTAAATCCTGGGTAGCCTAACAGCATGATCTCTATTGTGTATTTTTCTCACATCGTGTCCTCTTCCACTCCTCACAAAATTTAAAGGATATGGGGCTTCCCATTTTCGTTAACTTTCTTACTTTTTTGGATTTAGTTCTCTATAAATCCAAGGAGGTTATAAAAAATCAAAATATGAGTAGGCACCTTGCTATGATTGAATCAAATAAATAATTTTTAATGTCCATGATTTGAAGGCTACAATGCCCAAAAATGGGGCATTTCTCTTTCAACCCTGATGCCCTTTAAAACAATTTTCAAACATTCACATTTCAACCTTAGAGCTCTCCAATCAAAACATTTTAACATACAAATTTAAGCATCCAAGAGACTCATAATACTATAATAAATCACCACTTATTATTACGAGATTCCCAAGGTATTAAATTTTTAGATATATCCATTTTAGCGCTAGGTGATTGGCTAGTGACCACTCTCAAACCCCTGACTGCTGCTAATCTCTAACGCCTATACTTAAGCCATAAGCCCTAGTATTAAAAAAAAAACAAATTTTTATATAAAATTAAGAGAGCTTTTAAACCCTTCCAATAATGCTACATGAGAAAAAACTATTTGGTCTTCTCTTTTAAGTCTAATTTGCAATTTACAAAAAAAATATCTTTTTATTGTTCAAGTTTGATTTTCAAAAAATTTCAGCGCCTACATTAATTAAGCTTGGATTTTTTCAACTCATACGATGAACATGTTTTTTTTCCCCTTTTTTTTTAATAATTGTGAGGTTATTGCCACATGAGAAAAAACTGTTTGGTCTTCTCTTCTAAGTCTAATTTGCAATTTACAAAAATCTTCTCTTTTTATTGTTCCAGATCAATTTTCGAAAAATTGTAACACCTACATTAATTAAGCTTGGATTTTTCCAAGTCATGAGATGATATTTTCCTTGCCACCGCACTAACGCAATGGACATAGAAAGAAGCGCGCAGAGAGGGGGCTCCATGAACGACACGCGAGCGAATCGATCCATGAACGCCTTGGCTGCCCATTGCTACACAAAGCCTCTCGCATACGCAACCGATTGCTTTGTCGCCGCATGCATTTTCTTCGTGCTTTAATTTCACATTCGACCCTATCCCTTTCTTGATCTTAATTGAGTTCAGGTTGCTTGCACTTCAAGTATACCTTATTAGCTGGCCGAGTCAAGTGGATTAGATCAAGCTTTGACAACACTCCATAAATGACAAGCCGAATGCTTTAACTAGGCAGGAAGAAGCACTCAATCCAGCATAAAAGTTGGGCGCAAGGCCACATGCTTTTCATCTTGTAAGGACTTGTGATGTAGGTAGATTATTCAACAAGTGAAGAGAGTAATGTTGTTTAGAAAATGACAAAAGTGAGAGGTTAATGGAGTTGGTATTACAATATGACAATGAGAGGTCATGTTTTTTTTTCACCTTGTAAGGACTTTAGTGTGGATATATTTTTTAAGAATAGGAATAGTTTAGGAGTTATCCACAATGTTACATTATGATAATAAGATACGCATGGGCATCGAATCAAATCATGTGCGGTATCAAATCAAATCACGTGTTGCATTTTTACATACGCATGCTAAGATTTATATCATTTTTCTACAAGTCCATCATATTCAAGGATGTCAAACTAGATGCTGTCTAACATACACATGCTAAAATTTGCATCATTTTTCTACAAGTTCATCATATTCAAGGATATCAAACTAGATGCTATCTAACAAAAATCTCCACAAGAGGACAAATGGGAGTGGTAAGCAACTTGGTATAATAATACAAACTTGGCTTCTTAGAGACAAGTACTCCACTCTGGATGCAATCATATGTAGGCCTTGCGACTAGCACGTGTCCAACAACCAAATATAATAATATAAAGGCTTGTTAGAGAGACAAGTATTCCACTCTGGATGTAATAATATGCAGGCATTGCAACTAGCACATGTCCAACAAGTAAGGCTTATAGATTCTATGGTTGAGTAGCCTCTGCACGTTTTAATCACAACTTAATCTTTGTAGAAAAAATATGTTTGAGCAATCCAAGAAAAAATGGATAACTTATAGAAGGAATACAAAAAATGAACCCCTACATGGAACTCTATTTATATGTATGAAAAATGTTGTGAAATGTCAATAAACTATTTAATTTTTCTAGAATATGCCATGTTGAAAAATAAGTTACATACTCTAAGTGACTAGTGCAAACAAACTATTTATTTTATAATACATGGAAAGGACTTAGCCTTAAAAACTTGCCACCAAGAGAGAAATATAGAAATCTACGAGAAATTTTCAAAAATAATTATGCTTACATTATTTGAAACTCCGAAAGTTTTTAAATGTTTTAGAAAAATTTTGTAGTAGTAATGACAAAGAACTAGAAAAACTTTGTTCATTATCTTCAAAACACAAGAAAATATACTACAATATTTTTTTAGACACACGATTATTTAAAAAGCATTTGTGAATATTCCAAATGGAAGGAATATGGACATGAACACTACTAAGGAAGCCTTAATAATAGAGTTATCAATATCATTCATCTATGTTTCCATAAATGCTAACCACATAAGATTAAATAAAGTGAGAAATATGTAAATATGACATTTAAAAAATTGTAATTTAAACGAAAAGAAAAATACACAATAAAGCTAAATTAAAAGACAATGGATCCTGATTGAAACCTAAAGAAAAACATAAGGGAATTGAAATGTATCAAAAGACAACGAGGTGATATTATTTCTTTGTTGAATTTTCTTGTCCCTGTATTTCATTCATTTTGCGAGATGCTAACCATGAAACCTCAAACATAAGACTATAAAGATTGAAAGTGTAAAGGCCAAAGTCTAAAACCAAGACCCTAGGTTTATCATCCTTGAAGGAAAATTCAGGATAGCTTTACCTAAATTGAGACTCTTTTTTACACAAAGTATCTAGTTACGGAGTCTCGTGTGCAAGGAACTAGGGACTCTTAAAGATCATCTCAAAGAGAAATCTTAAAGAAACTAGGGACTTTTAACGAGAAGTCTTAAAGAAACTGGGGACTCTTAAAGAGCACTCTTAAAAATCTTGAGTTTTTTAATTCTCATTGATACTACTCCATGATCAAAGTGATATATCTCTTTCAAAATTTCTTTGAAATTATTACAAACCTATGGTTTAAAGATGCCTTTGGTTTAATAACATGAGACAATGGGTTGACATGGTAAACTCTTGGGGGTTTTACAAATTTTAAATACTAAATATTTTGAGGAACTTCTTCCATAATTTTAGAGATAGGAATCCTACCCTTATTTTACTAAATGTATTTTTTTCTCGTTTAAGTTTTTGTACATTTTCTCTCCATGTACATCTTTTTGTAAATCCATAAAATATTATTTCACTTTGTTGATCTCACATGGTATTTTACATATTTCAATGACCATATCCCTAGCCCCAACCCCAACCCCAACCCCAACCCCTCCTCCCTCTCCCCCCTTTCTCACCCCATGAGGATAGTTATAAGGTGAATCCAATGACATATGTAACTTTCTTAGATTCATAAAACAATCATAATATCTTAGAAAAAAAATGGTACACTATTCACTCTCTTCAAAGAAGGAGAAGTTTTTTTTTAACTTTTTAGATTAAAGTCACTAATAACCTTAATTAATTACATTAATCAAGAAAATTTGGTACATTTCTCACTCTCTTCAAAGGGAGAACAAACATTTCTTGCATTTTAAATCAAGGTAATTAATCATGGCTTTAGAAAATTCTCAAAGTTCTTTGAAAAACCTAGTACTAGATCTTTGATGAGATGAAAACTAAGTTGGTAGACTTATGGTTCTTAAGCTACTAGGAATGAGACAGAAATCTCTCTACATATTGATTTGGTTGATTCGGTCTATATAGTGGTTGGCCTATGATATAATTTACCTTGGATACCATATATAGGCTAGTTTGGCATTCTACATATTGAGATCATTGAGTTTTCACTACATTTTATGTGCATGATATCCTTACCCTAGTCTTTCTAGATCACCATTAAGGCTCCTTGTCAAAGCATGTGGGTGGGGCAAACAATGCCATCTATTTGTAACCTCATTTTTTAGTACTCCCTTGCATCAAGTTTCTTTGTCTTAAGATCAAGTTTCACAAATTATATTTTCTACTTTTTTCCATTTACTTTAGCTCACCAAGAAATGCTCAAAGATGTTATTTATGCACTTTAGTAAAACTCTCTCAATTTAACCACTTATCCACATCTCAAGGTGAGTGACCAACTTCCAAAACACATGTTTCCAAACTTACCAGTCTTATATCTCTATTTAACATACCAAACTTCTTAAAAGTATACATAAATGATATCTAAAACAAAGAACATTCAAAACCACGGGGGCTTCACGGCCTCTAAACTTTTTTATGTATCACGTGCATTGAAGGGGTATTAAAAAAACCCCTCACACGTATATACTTTTATGAATAAAATGACGCCTTTTTCTTCATAAACTTGTGTTTTTTTTTTCAAAATTGGTTTAAGAAACCCTTCTTGTAAATGTATTTCTATAATTTTTTTGAATTAATATACCCCTCTCTTGATGAACTCACGTGCTACACTTGCATATTTTTAGACACCTCAAGTTTGAAACCCATGTAAACAAAACACATGAATAGAGAAGTTTGTAGCTTGTGGCTCTTTTACTTTCTCTTGACTAGGAATAAAGTGCACCAGCTTAGGCAATTTACTTGGTACTACTAAGTGTCCTTTTCCTTTCCTATCCATTACTAACTCCACATATATTACTTTTTGACATTTTTTTTCATAGGACTAAAAAACCTTGTAGCTTTTTTTTTCAAAATGAAAAACCTAGTACCAAAAATAACATGTTGAAACTTTGTTTGTATCTTTATTTCATTATTACCTCAAATAAGTATGTTTTTCAAGCTTCGTGGCTTTTTCCTTGTTTTTTTACACAAGAACTATCATGAGATTAATTTATTACTTTCTTTATTAGATCTCATAAGTTCATGTAATAAGCTCTGTGGACATTCTTCTTGAGAATTCAATTCCTTATAATAAAAAAATGGGTTCAAGATTCCTTAATATCTTGCAATGTTCTCTTATCTTAATCATTAAAACTTTTTTTAATGCAATATCAAAGGTAATTCCTTATCCATTATAATTTCTTTTCCTTTATAATTAGTTTTCAAATGCACTTCTATTTTCATTATCTCTTCCCACCTAGCCTCGTAAACCATTGAGATCAAGTTATAAAAATAGTTCAAAGTTTCGGTCCATATAAACTCAAACATAATAACGACACATGTAATGCTTATAAACCTTCAAACAGAGTATAACTTACAACCAGGACTCATAAGTCAAGTGACACTTTGCTCGAGACTACAAGTAGACCACGGGTCATGAGGAAACATGCAAAAAGCCCTTTTTGTTCATATTTTTGAGATGAAATGATTTTATTTTTGCAAAGGCTATCAATTCCTCTCATGACGACCATTAACAATGATGAAGTAGGCCAAAAAATCCATTTTGGTTCATTTGAGACAAAATGTTTTTTTCTTGCAAAGGCTATCAATTTGTTTAAAAGATAGAGAAAAACCAACATACATCTTTGTGATTATTTGTTTCCTATTTTACATAGAGAAAGGCTTGATGATTTTGACCATAATCTACTACCTATATAGGACAAAGGATGGCCTAACATAAACCTCTATATAGGACAAACGATGGCCTAACATAAACCTCTATATGATTATTTTTTCCCTATTTTACAAAGAGAAAGGCATGATGAGTTTGATCATAAAGTACTACCATATGTACATTCGTAAGACAATGGAATTCTTTGTTACTTGGGGGGAATGGATTGATGATCCCTACTAAATTCGAGATTGGACTTGCCATTTAGTCCTTTACTGAATCCATTCTTAAGATAGTCACTAAAAATAGTTTCTTTGTATGTAGTTGGACTTTCATCACTCACAAACTTGTCTAAACCTTTTCATGCTCACTTGGACCATAGAAACAAGCAATGGACATTCTTGGCTTCTTTAGATTTGTGACAACTCGATGTTCGACACTCTTATAGTGTCCATTTGTTAATATCTGTGAAAGAAGATAAGTATAAGAACATCATTACATCACAAATGTCTTGTTGTGTTAAAGTGGTTGTAATACATGCAATAGAATGCCATTCACCCACGTACAATATATCTACAAAATCTTATTTAAGTGGCTTTTAATCCTTCTTGCATGGCATGCATCAAACGAACCTCAATTTGGTCCTCCAAAAAGACAACAAATGAATTTGATATACGATTCACATCGACGCTTTTCTAACTTGCAATCCTGGCACTTTATCTTGCATCAAGATTGTGAGTGATCCAAAATCCGAATGGGAACTCAACCCAAGTGTAAGCTCTGGCTCTGGACAAGCACGGTAGTAATTGCATTCCACCAACAAGGGGGTACAAGAAGCCATAATAAGGAAACCTTCAAGACTCTTATATTGGTCCTTGAAAATTCATTCACGTGAAAAATTAAGCTATCAAAATGGAATAAATGAAATGCTAAAGATGTAACAATGTATATTGGAAGGGAGGATCTTTTTTTGTGTTCGAAAACTCACCTTAGAAATTCTGGTAGCAGCTTGACATCTATGGTAGGGGAAGGTTTGAATCCTAAGGTGTCCTTCCATTCATCTATTTTTCTAACTTGCAATCCTACCACTTCATGTTGCATTAAGATTGTGAGTAACCCAAAATCTGAATGGGAACTGAACCCAAATGTAAGCTCTAGCCCTAGACAATTGAATCCCATGGTTTGTCGATAGAATATTCTTATAAAAGGCCTTAGCCTTCAATGCCAAACTTGCAAAAAAAAAATCACATAGGATGTATGCAATGGTAGCCATTTGTTTATGAAAGTCTAATATAGGAGCCCTGGGAGTATGTACAAATGATGATTCAAACAACATTTAAATGTATAACATAATATAAGACCACCAAAGGAATTCGAAAGACATAAAAGGCATAATTGTAAAGATGAGTCAACAACTTGAACGTATAACATGATATAAGAACACCAAGAGGATACAAGCCATAATCAAGTAAACCTTCAAGACTCTTGTATTGATCCTTGAAAATTCATTCACGTGTATCACAATGAAAAATTAAGACGGAAGAGATGAAATGCTACAAAGATGTGTTAATTAGAAGTTGTAACAATATTGGAAGGGAGGGAGCTTTGATGTACAATGCACAAAGGCAAAATCATAATCACTCATCACCATTGTCACCATCGTCATCAACATTGCATTGGCAAATGTGAGCACAATGTGTAAAGTATAGCCTAAGGGAGAAGGCATTGTATATCATCATTGATTGCCTCCATAACCATGTAGTTTGCATGTGGCTCCTTGGCCGATGAAAGAGCTTGAGAGCTAGTATGTGCCTTGGCTCGAACCATTGGCTCGAACCATGCCACCCTACTGTGCTTTTATGGTGTGGTGTTCACACCATGGTTGTTAAAACATGAGTACCAAAAATGCATGGCTATGGTGAAGATGCCCTAATCCTACACTAATCATAGTTATTAGGTGTTTAAACTAAGGTGGGGGAGCCTAATCAACCACCATTTTATTTTTAAATTTCACCTTATGAAAAAACTATTTTTCTAAAAAGAAAAAAATCAAAAGCTCCATCTATCTTCCAGAATTCCAAAAATCCTCCCATGAGGGGATTGTTGTTTTTGGAGGAATTTTAATCGGTGACAATGACCTTTCTTTAAAGTGTGTTCATGCATTCTTTGTACTCTTACGTGCAAGCTTCTCACATTGCTTTTGGCAGGGACTATTAAAGGACATGACACTATTAATGATGGTGTGCATGCAAACTAGTCAGGAAAGCACCCTGTTGACACTTCCATGAGCACAAATTGATGCACACAAATCCTTAAACGCATCATGGTATGTGTGTGTGTTTTTGTGTGTGTACATACACACATGCGCGTGCACACACACACACATACACACATATATGTATGTATGTATGTATGTATGTACATACATACATACATAGAGTTATATATACTATATATATGTATATATGTATGTACATATATACGTATATGTATATATGTAGGTAAGTAGGTATATATGTGTATATATATATATACATAGGGGTACACATATATATATACACTACATACATGCATACATATATGTAGGTATGTAGGTATATGTATTTTCTATAAATTTATACATATATATACACTACAAACATACATACATATATACATATGCACACACACACACACACACACACACACACACACACGAACACGAAAACGAGACACACACACCCACATCTATATTTATGTATATGTGTAATGTGTATGTATGTATATATTTACATATATACACTACATACATGCATACATATATGTAGGTATGTATGTATATATGTATTTTATATAAATTTATACATATATATACACTACAAACATACATACATATATACATATGCACACACACATACACGAACACGAAGACGAGACACACACGCCCACATCTATATTTATGTATATGTGTATGTATGTTATGTTTACATATATACATATATAATACACACACACACACACACACACACACACACACACATACATATAGACATGTCTATATGTATGTATGTATATACATATACATATAGACATATATATATGTGTGTGTGTGTGTGTGTGTGTATATACATATAGACATATATATATGTCTATATGTATATACATATACATATAGACATATATATATGTGTGTGTGTGTGTGTGTGTGTGTGAGAGAGAGAGAGAGAGAGAGAGAGAGTCACTTCACTACTGATTTAAGTTCAAACTTAGGGGGCAAAGAGTGTTTTTTTTTTCATCGTTCCTTTGAAAAAATAGAGGAAAACTAACATAAACCTCTATGTGCTTTTTTTAAACTATTTTACATAGAGAGTCTTCATGCTTTTGGCAATGGTTTTTTAACATTCTTCCTTTCAAAAGATAAAGGAAAACAACATACATCTTTGTGATTATTTGTTTCCTATTTTACATAGAGAAAGGCTTGATGATTTCAACCATAATCTACTACCTATATAGGACAAAGGATGGCCTAACATAAAACTCTATATGATTATTTTTTCCCTATTTTACAAAGAGAAAGGCATGATGAGTTTGATCATAATTAAGTACTACTATGTGTACATTCGTAAGAAAATGGAATTCTTTGTTACTTGGGGGGAATGGATTGATGATCCCTACTAAATTCGAGATTGGACTTACCATTTAGTCCTTTACTTAATCCATTCTTAAGATAGTCACTAAAAATAGTTTCTTTGTATGTAGTTGGACTTTCATCACTCACAAACTTGTCTAAAGGTCCCACCTTTTCATGCTCACTTGGACCATAGAAACAAGCAATGGATATTCTTGGCTTCTTTAGGTTTGTGACAACTCGATGTTCGACACTCTTATAGTGTGCATTTTTTAATATCTGTGAAAGAAGATAAGTATAAGAACATCATTACATCACAAATGTCTTGTTGTGTTAAAGTGGTTGTAATACATGCAATAGAATGCCATTCACCCACGTAAAATATGTCTACAAAATCTTATTTAAGTGGCTTTTCCTTATCGCCATCCAAGTGTTGTACTTTAATCACTCACAAACTTTCCTAAAGGTCCCACCTTTTCATGGTCTCACTTGGACCATAGAAACAAGTAATGGACATTCTTGGCTTCTTTTGGTTTGTGAGAACTTGATGTTCGACACTCTTATAGTGTCTATGTGAAAGAAGTATGTATGAGAACATCATTACATCAAAAATGTCTTGTTGTGTCAAAGTGTATGTAGTACATGCAATAGAATTCCATTGAGCCACATCCAATATGTCTACAAAATCTTTAATGCTTCATGTATGGCATGCATAAAAAACATACCTCAATTTGGTCCTTCAAAAATACAACAAATGAATTTGATATCGCATTCACATTGACCCATTCATCTCCTTTTCTAACTTGCAGTCCTGCCACTTCATGTTGCATTAAGATTGTGAGTGACCCAGAATCTGAATGAGAACTCAACCCAAATGTAAGCTCTGGCCCTAGACAATTGAATCCCATGGTTTGTGGATAAATATGCTTATAAAAGGCCTAAGACTTCAATGCCAAACTTGCAAAAATTTCTTCACATATAGGATGTATGGAATTTAGCCATTTGTTTATGAAAGTCTAATATAGGAGCCCTGGGAGTATGTACAAATGATGATTCAAACAACATTCAAATGTATAACATAATATAAGACCACCAAAGGAGTTCGAAAGACATAAAAGGCATAATTGTAAGGATGATTCAACAACTTGAACGCATAACATGATATAAGAACACGAAGAGGATACAAGCCATAATCAAGTAAACCTTCAAGACTCTTGTATTGATCCTTGAAAATTCATTCACGTATATTACAATGAAAAATTAAGATGGAAGAGATGCAATGCTAAAAAGATGTGTTAATTAGAATTTGTAACAATATTGGAGGGAGATTTGATGTACTGTGCACAAAGGCAAGATCATAATCATCACCATTGTCGCCACCATCGTCATCAACATCGCATTGGCAAATGTGAGCACAATGTGTAAAGTATAGCCTAAGGGAAAAGACATTGTATATCATCGTCGATTACCTCCATAAACATGTAGTTTGCATGTGGCTCCTTGGCCAATGAAAGAGCTTGAGAGCTAGTATGTGCCTTGGCTTGGGTTCGAACCATGCCACCCTACTGTGCTTTTACGGTGTTAAAACATGAGTGTACCAAGAATGCATGGCTGTGGTGAAGATGCCCTAATCCTACACTAATCATAGTTATTAGGTGTTTAAACTAAGCTGGGTAGAGTCTAATCAACCACCATTTTATTTTTAAAATTCACCTTATGAAAACGCTATTTTTCTAAAAAAAATAATAATCAAAATCTCCATCTATCTTCTGGAATTCCAAAAATCCTCCCATGTGGGGATTGTTGTTTTTGGAGGAATTCTAATTGGTGACGATGACCTTTCTTTAAAGTGTGTTCATGCATTCTTTGTACTCTTACCTGCAGGGTTCTCAATGAAAGCAAGCTCCTGCAGCTTACAGTCACAGAAAGCCAATATTTTGGGCTCTTAATGAATGCAAAGTATGGGCAGTTGCAGGGATACTGGTGCTTTTCAGTACCTGAAAGATGCCCCACTCGACGCAGGCGAGCCCAATTTCTTTGGTAACTTGGGCCCTGGCTTGTCCATGGAAGTTTGCAAGGTTAATAATTGGCACTTGAAGGGTGCAGTTAGCAGTCTCGGAGAGGCAAGGCCTCTCCTCGGGTGGGCGTATATACTGGGCAGGCACATGCCGAAGTCCCAGCGCCTTGATGCTTCGAATCTGAGGTTGCTCTATATATTCAACCATTGTGTGTGTGTGTGTGTGAGTGTGTGAGTGAGAGAGAGAGAGAGAGAGAGAGAGCGAGAGCGAGCCAGCTAAAAGGAAGGATTAATATGTGCGAGACACAGAGCGTGTGAGAGAGGAACAGAAGCCATCCAGATACTTCTAATTTACACATGATGAATATCCTCCGTACGTTTAAATTCTATGAACGGCTTTGTTCTTTATTGCATTAGTATTGGACATGTGCAAATAGACCTGATAAATTACTCCCATACAAAAATCAATAAACAGTAGGATATAATTGGAGAACAAAATGCTTCTGGAAAGGGTAGATATAAGTATTATGAGAAAGAATCATAATTTATGCTGGAAATTGTTTTCGTAATAACATGAAAATATATAAAAAAGGGTGGAGTTACAGTGCCCCATGAGGAAGGTCCATGGGGGGACCCTGAAGACAGCTAAACAAATGCTTTAGCTACCAAACCAAAAGCACTTCGAACTGAACCAACAGAGACATATGGCAGAAAAACCAATGACCTGAACATGAATGAAAGGGTATAATTGATCCCTCTACAAACGCCTGTATACGATGCAATGAACATGACAAGGTGTAATGAAGCCCCAAAAGCCTCAGTGGGCTAAACCCGATGGACCGCATAGTGAAGCCTTCTGTGACATTCCTTCTCCAAGCCTTGACACATGCTTTCCCTAATTTTGGAGAAAGAAGAACTCAGCACTTTCCTCCACTTCCTCCACGGCAAAACCTGCCAGCGAGACGACCAGCTTCCGAACGTTCGTCACTTGGTTGTATTTACTTGGCCAACTTGAGAATACTGTCCAAAAAAAGAAAGAAATTATGATTAGTTTTAATTTCATAGAGAGCTTCATTCCTTTGTCTCCAGACATACCACAACAGGAGACATCTGACAGACTACCAAGTTAAGGGGTCAAACTGATGACATTTCCCTAAAAGCACTTCTTTCCAGCTGAGCGGGAAGCTTCTAATCTTCCCAAAGGCCTCATTAAGCACACTCAGGAACTGTTTAGTGTCTGGGCAGGAGTAAAGAGATGAGGGACCATCTCCAGATTTGAATTGCACCGAGGGCATAAACCATTCCCGTGACCCAACTTCAGAGCCCTCTGTTGCGTCTAGATTGCTTTGTGGACCACCAGCCAAGCCAGAATTGCATGCTTCCTTTCTTGAGCAAAGGCCCAAATTATTTTCAAGCGAAATGACCATTGATGCTTATTCCAATTCAGAGACCACCTTTTGTTGAGTTTGAGGTCCAGGTTGACTACACTATGAGGGTTTGGAAGCTTGGTAAGGTTCATTGAGGAACCCCAACTAAGAGCTTTAGAAAACTCTTTGTAATCACATTTTCTCTCATGGGGAATGACAACCTTCAATTCATTGCATCTTTGCACAATCAGCTCAACACCACCTCACTGTAAAGAGAACTTGTTACTTATTCGAACACTGTTTGACAGACTAGATGAGTCGCATAGGTCTGCCCACACCTTCACCCCTGCTTTGAAACAAGAAAGGCCTATCTGTAAGTGGTCCTTGGAAATAGGCTTAACCAGATGCCCAAACCAAATTGAATCGGTTGCATACGCATACCGGCCCCTCTTGGTATACATCTCGAAGGAAAAAAGATTCTTGAAGCCCATCCATGACTCCCACATTCTGCAATAGAGATTGCTGCCAGCAGTAGGAGAAAGGTGGGCTTTAGAGAAAAGAGCCTCGTTTTGAGAGAGAACCCTTTCCAAGCCCTTTTATTTTTTAAACAAGATTTGTCCACATTCCTTTTGAGCAGGTCTGCCCATACATCCTTGGAGAAGATGGCCCTTTGAATCCATTTTGCTGCAAGTTTTTCAGCCAGCATTCCGATGTTGATGATGCCCTAACCCCCCTGTTCTTTATTCATACAGCATACGTGAAAGGCAACCTTGCTGATCTTCTTTCTGTCTAAGGAACCTCCCCATAGGAAGTTCCCCATGATTGAGTTCAGGGAGTTCAATTGGGTTTTGGAGGCTCTCTAGCAGGCAAGAAAATAGACCACAGAGGGGATAATGAAGTGGTTAAGTACAAAAGCTCGAGAAGCAACCCCCGTATTAATATGACTCCATTTCATAACCTGACTTTTGAGCTTCAGCATAACAAAATCCCATCTTTGTTTGACAGATATATTAAACGCCATGGGTATGCCCAATAGCCTGAAAACTACCCCTTTCGGAATAGCCTTACAACCTGCAGCCAGTATAGCGGGAGGAGGCACCCCTTCAAAGACTCTGAAACTGGTCTTGGAATGATTGATTTGGGAGCAATTGGCTAAACAGAAGGTATCCAGGCAGGCCATGAAGTGGGCTGTAGTCTAAACCTCATTACGGAGAAGGGCATTGGTGTCATCAGCGAAAAGTTACAGACATAAGGGATCAGCTCTGTTAGGGACAGAGATGCCCTTGATATTGTTGTTGGATAATTCCTCATTCAGCAACCGCCCCAAGGCATCAGCAAACAATGGCAAAAAGCAGGGGAGATAAAGGGCACCCTTGTCTTATGGACTTCTTCAGAGGAAAGGTATCAGTTAAGGGACCCGTTAACGGTAACCCTTGAGGAAGCATTTCCCAAGAGGGTTTGAACATATTTGATGAATTTCTTGTTAAGGCCAATGTCCTGCAAGGATTGGAAGAGGAAGGACCAATCAATTCTATCATAGGCTTTATCAAAATCTATTTTTAGAAAGATGTAGTTTTGCCCATAGCTTTCAGTATGTTCCATGCCTTCCCATAGACTTATGATAGCATCAAGGATATATCTCCCCTTAATAAAACCTTTTTGCTCCTTCAGGATCCACTCATCCATAGAGGGGTTGATTCTCCTTGTCAGGATATGAGCAAAGACTTTGTAGAGAGAAGAGAGACATGTTATGGGCCTCCAGTTTCCCAAGTCATCCTTATCATTCTTTTTGTGAATTAACTTAATAACCCCTACATTGGACTTCTAAGCCAGGCCACCCTTCCTCATGGCTTCTTTGATGTTTAAGATATATGGGGTGAGCTCAACTTTGAAGGCTTGGAAGAATTCATTTGGGATCGCATCTTCCCCAGGGGACTTCCCCTTTTTGAGGTGAGTGATAGCATCTTTCACCTCCTTCTCAGAGAAGGGGGCATCTAGTTTCATAGCTAGT
>NC_141078.1:15160700-15168200 GCF_041138505.1 Cibotium barometz
ATGTAGGTAGATTATTCAACAAGTTAAGAGAGTAGTGTTGTTTACAAAATGACAGAAGTGAGAGGTTAATGGAGTTGGTATTACAATATGACAATGAGAGGTCATGTTTTTTTTCACCTTGTAAGGACTTTAGTGTGGATGTATTTTTTGAGAATAGGAATAGTTTAGGAGTTATCCACAATGTTACATTATGATAATAAGATACGCATGGGCATTGAATCAAATCATGTGTGGCATCAAATCAAATCACGTGTTGCATTTTTACATACGCATGCTAAGATTTATATCATTTTTCTACAAGTCCATCATATTCAAGGATGTCAAACTAGATGCTGTCTAACATACACATGCTAAAATTTGCATCATTTTTCTACAAGTTCATCATATTCAAGGATATCAAACTAGATGCTATCTAACAAAAATCTCCACAAAAGGACAAATGGGAGTGGTAAGCAACTTGGTATAATAATACAAACTTGGCTTCTTAGAGACAAGTACTCCACTCTAGATGCAATATTATGCAGGCCTTGCAACTAGCACGTGTCCAGCAACCAAATATAATAATATAAAGGCTTGTTAGAGAGACAAGTATTCCACTCTGGATGTAATAATATGCAGGCATTGCAACTAGCACATGTCCAACAAGTAAGGCTTGTAGATTCTATGGTTGATTAGCCTCTGCATTTTTTTATCACAACTTAATCTTTGTAGAAAAAATATGTTTGAGCAATCCAAGAAAAAATGGATAACTTATAGAAGGAATACAAAAAATGAACCCCTACATGGAACTCTATTTATATGTATGAAAAATGTTATGAAATGACAATAAATTATTTAATTTTTCTAGAATATGCCATGTTCAAAAATAAGTTACATACTCTAAGTGACTAGTGCAAACAAACTATTTATTTTATAATACATGGCAAGGACTTAGCCTTAAAAACTTAATCCATAATGCCACCAACATAGAAATATAGAGATCTACGAGAAATTTTCAAAAATAATTATGCTTACATTATTTGAAACTCCAAAAGTTTTTAAATGTTTGAGAAAAAGTTTGTAGTAGTAATGACAAAGAACTAGAAAAACTATGTTCATTATCTTCAAAACACAAGAAAATATACTATAATATTTTCTTAGACACACGATTATTTAAAAAGCATTTGTAAATATTCCAAATGGAAGGAATATGGACATGAACACTACTAAGGAAGCCTTAATAATAGAGTTATCAATATCATTCATCTATGTTTCCATAAATGTAACCACATAAGATTAAATAAAGAGAGAAATATGTAAATATGACATTTGAAAAATTGTGAATGAAAAGAAAAATACACAATAAAACTAAATTAAAAAGATAATGGATCCTGATTGAAACCTAAAGAAAAATACACAATAAAACTAAATTAAAAAGATAATGGATCCTGATTGAAACCTAAAGAAAAGCATAAGGGAATCGAAATGCATCAAAAGACAACGAGGTGATATTATTTCTTTGTTGAATTTTATTGTCCGTGTATTTCGTTCATTTCCAAGATGCTAATCATGAAACCTCAAACATAAGACTATAAAGATTGAAAGCGTAAGGGCCAAAGTCTGGAACCAAGACCCTAGATTTATCATCCTTGATGGAAAATTTAGGATAGCTTTACCTAAATTGAGACTCTTCTTTACACAAAGTATCTAGTTACGGAGTCTCATGTGCAAGAAACTAGGGACTCTTAAAGATCATCTTAAAGAGAAATCTTAAAGAAACTAGGGACTTTTAACGAGAAGTCTTAAAGAAATTGGGGACTCTTAAAGAGCACTCTTAAAAAGAATCTTGAGTTTTTTTTAATTCTCATGGAAACTACTCCATGATCAAAGTGATATCTCTCTTTCAAAATTTCTTTGAAATTATTACAAACCTATGGTTTAAAGATGCCTTTGGTTTAATAACATGAGACAATGGGTTGACATGGTAGTCTCTTGGGGGTTTTACAAATTAAAATTCTAAATATTTTGAGGAACTTCTTCTATAATTTTAGAGATAGGAATCCTACCCTTATTTTACTAAATGTATTTTTTCTCTCGTTTAAGGTTTTTTGTACATTTTCTCACCATGTACATCTTTTCATAAGTCCATAAAATATTATTTCCCTTTGTTGATCTCACATGGTATTTTACATATTTCAATGACCATATCCCTAGCCCCAACCCCTCCTCCCCCTCCCCCTTTCTCACCCCATGAGGATAGTTATAAGGTGAATCCAATGACATATGTAACTTTCTTAGATTCATAAAAGAGTCATAATATCTTAGTAAAAAATGGTACACTATTCACTCTCTTCAAAGAAGGAGAAGTTTTTATTTACTTTTTAGATTAAAGTCACTAATAACCTAAATTAATTATATTAATCAAGGAAATTTGGTACATTTCTCACTCTCTTCAAAGGGAGAGCAAAACTTTCTTGCATTTTAAATCAAGGTAATTAATCATGGCTTTAGAAAATTCTCAAAGTTCTTTTAAAAACCTAGTACTAGATCTTTGATGAGAACTAAGTTGGTAGACTTATGGTTAAGCTATTAGGAATGAGACACAAAGCTCTCTACATATTGATTTGGTTGATTCGGTCCATATAGTGGTTGGCCTATGATATAATTTACCTTGGATAGCATGTATAGGCTAGTTTGGCATTCTACATATTGAGATCGTTGAGTTTTCACTACATCTTATGTGCATGATATCCTTATCCTGGTCTTCCCAGATCACCATTAAGGCTCCTTGTCAAAGCATGTGGGTGGGGCAAACAATGCCATATATTTGTAACCTCATTTTTTAGTACTCCCTTGCATCATGGTTCTTTGTCTTAAGATCGTTGAGTTTTCACTACATCCTATGTGCATGATATCCTTATCCTGGTCTTCCTAGATCACCATTAAGGCTCCTTGTCAAAGCATGTGGGTGGGGCAAACAATGCCATATATTTGTAACCTCATTTTTTAGTACTCCCTTGCATCATGGTTCTTTGTCTTAAGATCAAGTTTCACAAATTATATTTTCTACTTTTTTCCATTTACTTTAGTTGTCACCAAGAAATGCTCAAAGATGTTATTTATGCACTTTAGTAAAACTCTCTCAATTTAACCACTTATCCACATCTCAAGGTGAGTGACCAACTTCCAAAACACATGTTTCCAAACTTATGAGTCTTAGATCTCTATTTAAGATACCAAACTTCTTAAAAGTATACATAAATGATATCTAAAACAAAGAACATTCAAAACCTCGGGGGCTTCATGGCCTCTAAACTTTTTTTATGTATCACGTGCATTGAAGGGGTATTTAAAAAACCCCTTACACTTACATACTTTTATGAATAAAATGACCCCTTTTTCTTCATAAACTTGTGTTTTTTTTTAAAAAAAATTTGTTTAAAAAACCCTTCTTGTAAATGTATTTCTGTAATGTTTTTGAATTAATATACCCCTCTTGATGAACTCACGTGCTACACTTGCATATTTTTAGACACCTCAAGTTTGAAACCCATGTAAACAAAACACATGAATAGAGAAGTTTGTAGCTTGTGGCTCTTTAACTTTCTCTTGACTAGGAATAAAGTGCACCAGCTTAGGTAATTCACTTGGTACTACTAAGTGTCCTTTCCCTTTCCTATCCATTACTAACTCCACATATATTATTTTTGACATTTTTTTTCATAGGACTAAGCAACCTTTTACATTTTGTTTTTCAAAATGAAAAACCTAGTACCAAAAATAACATGTTGAAACTTTGTTGGTATATTTAATTCATTATAACCTCAAATAAGTATGTTTTTCTAGCTCTGTGGCTTTTCCCTTGTTTGTTTACACAAGAACTATCATGAGATTAATATATTAATTTCTTTATTAGATCTCATAAGTTCATGTAATAAGCTCTGTGGACATTCTTCTTGAGAATTCATTTTTTTATAATAAAAGTTTCTCAATACCTATGTGGAATTAATAATTAGTTGGATGGCGATCTCACTACTTTCTTTGCTTCATATGCCATCCTTAGACCTCATAGATTGAATGTAACAATAATGGGTTCAAGATTCCTTCATATCTTGCAATGTTTTCTTATCTTAATCATTAAAACTTTTTTTAATGCAATATCAAAGGTAATTCCTTATCCATTATAATTTCTTTTCCTTTATAATTAGTTTTCAAATGCACTTCTATTTTCATTATCTCTTCCCACCTAGCCTCATAACCATTGAGATGAAGTTATAAAAATAGTTCAAAGTTTCATGATCCATATAAACTCAAACATAATAACAACACATGTAATGTAAACCTTCAAAACGTAGTATAACTTACAACCATGACTCATAAGTCAAGTGACACTTTGCTCGAGACTACAAGTAGACCACGGGTCATGAGGAAACATGCAAAAAAGCCCTTTTTGTTCATATTTTTGAGATCAAATGATTTTATTTTTGCAAAGGCTATCAATTCCTCATGACTAGACCATTAACAATGACAAAATAGGCCAAAAAATTCATTTTGGTTCATTTGAGACAAAATGTGTTTTTCTTGCAAAGGCTATCAATTCGTTTTCTATCTTCCCTTAAGAAGGCTTCTATATTAGTGCCACTAGCATTAGTTCGTACTATATATTTATATTTATATTTATATTTATATATTTATATATATATATACAAACATTCATACAATAGAGCATGAAATATATCTTTCATAATTCTACTAAAATATCCTTGTTGTAAAGTTGTTAAAAAAAGGCACAACATTTTGAAATAGTCTAGAAGGAGTTTTCTGGGGATTGATTTTAACTCATTTTGTAGATTTACTATAACCTAAATAGTCTACCAACTTCTTAACACATTTTGTAAATGTATTAGGGCCTAAATAGTCTACCACATAATAAATTGTTATCACAATTAGCACATTAGAGATTTATGGTAGTACTATAGTGAGGCCATGTATTGATGTCACGGGGCAATTTTATCCCACCAAGTTTTTTCCCCACGGTCATCCAGGTGTGAACAAATAGTCTACCAACTTCTTAACACATTTTGTAAATGTATTAGGACCTAAATAGTCTACCACGTCATAAATTGTTATCACAATTAGCACATTAGCGATTTATGGTAGTACTATAGTGAGGCCATGTATTGATGTCACGGGAAAATTTATCCCACCAAGTTTTTTCCCCACGGTCATCCAGGTGTGAACAAACACCTTAGGGTTAGCTAATATATAAAAAATCATATCCATTGTTTAGGGTTACTACTCATATTTATGGTAGTACTATAGTGAGGCCATGTAGTGATGCCATGGGCACTTTTGTCCCACCACAAGCTTTTTCCTTATGGCCATCCAAGTGTTGTACTTTAATCACTCACAAACTTTCCTAAAGGTCCCACCTTTTCATGGTCACTTGGACCATAGAAACAAGTAATGGACATTCTTGTCTTCTTTTGGTTGTGAGAACTCGATGTTCGACACTCTTATAGTGTCCATTTGTTAATATATGTGAAAGAAGCTATTTATGAGAACATCATTACATCAAAAATGTCTTGTTGTGTCAAAGTGACTGTAATACATGCAATATAATTCCATTCAGCCACATACAATATGTCTACAAAATCTTTAATGCTTCATGCATGGCATGCATAAAAAACATACCTAAATTTGGTCTCCCAAAAATACAACAAATGAATTTGATATTGGATTTACATTGACCCATTCATCTCCTTTTCTAACTTGCAGTCCTGCCACTTCATGTTGCATTAAGATTGTGAGTGACCCAAAATCTGAATGGGAACTCAACCCAAATGTAAGTTCTGGCCCTAGACAATTGAACCCCATGGTTTGTCGATAAATATGCTTATAAAAGGCCTTAGCCTTCAATGCCAAACTTGCAAAAATTTCTTCACATAGGATGTATGCAATGTAGCCATTTGTTTATGAAAGTCTAATATAGGAGCCCTAGGAGTATGTACAAATGATGATTCAAACAACATTCAAATGTATAACATAATATAAGACCACCAAAGGAGTTCGAAAGACATAAAAGGCATAATTGTAAGGATGATTCAACAAGTTGAACGTATAACATGATATAAGAACACCAAGAGGATACAAGCCATAATCAAGTAAACCTTCAAGACTCTTGTATTGATCCTTGAAAATTCATTCACGTACATTACAATGAAAAATTAAGATGGAAGAGATGCAATGCTAAAAATATGTGTTAATTAGAAGTTGTAACAATATTGGAAGGGAGGGAGATTTGATGTACTCTGCACAAAGGCAATATCATAATCATCACCATTGTCACCATCGTCATCAACATCGCATTGGCAAATGTGAGCACAATGTGTAAAGTATAGCCTAGGGGAGAAGGCATTGTATAACATCGTCGACTACCTCCATAAACATGTAGTTTGCATGTGGGTCCTTGGCCAATGAAAGAGCTTGAGAGCTAGTATGTGCCTTGGCTTGGGTTCGAACCATGCCACCCTACTGTGCTTTTACGGTGTGGTGTTCACACCACAGTTGTTAAAACATGAGTGTACCAATAATGCATGGTTGTGGTGAAGATGCCCTAATCCTACACTAATCATAGTTATTAAGTGTTTAAACTAAGGTGGGTAGAGCCTAATCAACCACCATTTTATTTTAAAAATTCACCTTATGAAAACGCTATTTTTTTTAAAAAAAAAATATAATCAAAATCTCCATCTATCTTCCAGAATTCCAAAAATCCTCCCATGAGGGGATTGTTGTTTTTGTGGAGGAATTCTAATCGGTGACGATGACCTTTCTTTAAAGTGTGTTCATGCATTCTTTGTACTCTTACGTGCAGGCTTCTCGACATTGCTTTTGGCAGGGACTATTGAAGGACATGACACTATTAATAATGGTGTGCATGCAAACTAGTCAGGAAAATACCCTCTTGACATTTCCACGAACACAAATTGATGCATTCACACAAATCCTCAAACGCATCGTAGTGTGTGTGTGTGTGTGTGTGTGTGTACATAGACATGTGCACGCGCACACACACACATATACATATAAATAGAGTTCCATGTAGGGGTTCATTTTTTGTATTCCTTCTATAAGTTATCCATTTTTTTCTTGGATTGCTCAAACATATTTTTTCTACAAAGATTAAGTTGTGAGTAAAAAATGCAGAGGCTAATCAACCATAGAATCTACAAGCCTTACTTGTTGGACATGTGCTAGTTGCAATGCCTGCATATTATTACATCCAGAGTGGAATACTTGTCTCTCTAAGAAGCCTTTATATTATTATATTTGGTTGTTGGACACGTGCTAGTTGCAAGGCCTGCATATTATTGCATCCAGAGTGGAGTACTTGTCTCTAAGAAGCCAAGTTTGTATTATTATACCAAGTTGCTTACCACTCCCATTTGTCCTTTTGTGGAGATTTTTGTTAGATAGCATCTAGTTTGATATCCTTGAATATGATGAACTTGTAGAAAA
>NC_141078.1:15173200-15363200 GCF_041138505.1 Cibotium barometz
GCTCTCAAGCTTCTCTATCTTATATCTACCCTTTCTAGAAGCATTTGTTCTCCAATTATATCCTACTGTTTATTGATTTTTGTACGCGAGTAATTTATTAGGTCTATTTGCACATATCCAATACTAATGCAATAAAGAACAAAGCCGTTCATAGTAATTTGTTAGGTCTATTTGCACATGTCCAATACTAATGCAATTAAGAACAAAGCCGTTCATAGTATTTAAACGTACTGAGGATATTCATCATGTGTAAATTTGAAGTATCTGGATGGCTTCTGTTCTTCTCTCACACGCTCTGTGTCTCGCAAATATTAATCCTTCCTTTTAGCTGGCTCGCTCTCCCTCTCTCTCTCTCTCTCTCTCTCTCTCTCTTTCACACACACACACACAATGGTTGATACTAGATGATATCTACCCTTTCCAGAAGCACTTTGTTCTCCAATTATATCCTACTGTTTATTGATTTTTGTACGCGAGTAATTCATTAGGTCTATTTGCACATGTCCAATACTAATGCAATTAAGAACAAAGCCGTTCATAGTATTTAAACGTACGCAGGATATTCATCATGTGTAAATTTGAAGTATCTAGATGGCTTCTGTTCCTCTCTCACACGCTGTGTGTCTCGCACATATTAATCCTTCCTTTTAGCTGGCTCGCTTTCGCGCTCTCTCTCTCTCTTTCTCTCTCTCTCTCTCTCTCACACACACACACAATGGTTGAACATATAGAGCAACCTCAGATTCGAAGCATCAAGGAGCTTGTAGATTCGGGACTTCGGCATGTGCCTGCCCAGTATATACGCCCACCCGAGGAGAGGCCTTGCCTCTCCGAGACTGCTAACTGCACCCTTCAAGTGCCAATTATTAACCTTGCAAACTTCCATGGACAAGCCAGGGCCCAAATTACCAAAGAAATTGGGCTCGCCTGCGTCGAGTGGGGCATTTTTCAGGTACTGAAAAGCCCCAGTATCCCTGTAACTGCCCATACTTTGCATTCATTAAGAGCCCAAAATATTGGCTTTCTGTGACGGTAAGCTGCAGGAGCTTGCTTTCATAGTATCAAAGAGCCAACCTTGCACAACCAACGTTTGCATTAAATTCTGCAACAGTAAGCTGCAGGAGACTACCTTAGAAAACCAACTTTTGAATTAAATTTTGATGTAATTATAAGGTGATTAATCATGGTGTCGCGCCGGCCTTACAAAGCCAACTTTGGGGTGCTGTTGCCGACTTCTTTGCATTGCCAACCGAGGACAAAATGCGATTAATCTCGGAAGACCCATCTTGTCCATTGAGCTTCGTCACCGGCTTTGTTACCCACGAAAGGATTCGAGAGTGGAAGGACACCTTAGGATTCAAACCTTCCCCTACCATGGATGTCAAGCTGCTACCAGACTTTCTAAGGTGAGTTTTCGGACACAAAAAAAGATCCTCCCTTCCAATATACATTGTTACAGCTTGTCTTTAGCATTTCATCTATTCCATTTTGATAGCTTAATTTTTCACGTGAATGAATTTTCAAGGATCAATATAAGAGTCTTGAAGGTTTCCTTATTATGGCTTGTACCCCCTTGTCGGTGTTCCTGTATCATGTTACACGTTAAAGTTGTTGAATCATCATATGTACTTACAATTACGCCCTTTATAATGTCTTCCGAACTCCCTTGGTGGACGTTGTTGAATCATCATTTGTTCATACTCCCAGGGCCCCTTTATTAGACTTTCATAAACAAATGGCTACCGTTGCACACATCCTATGTGGAGCAATTTTTGCAAGTTTGGCATTGGAGGCCAAGGCCTTTTATAAGCATATTTATCGACAAACCATGGGATGCAATTACTACCCAGCTTGTCCAGAGCCAGAGCTTACACTTGGGTTGAGTTCCCACTCGGATTTGGGATCACTCACAATCTTGATGCAAGATGAAGTGCCAGGATTGCAAGTTAGAAAAGGAGATGAATGGATCGATGTGAATTGTATATCAAATTCATTTGTTGTCTTTTTGGGAGACCAAATTGAGGTACGTTTTGATGCATGCCATGCAAGAAAGATTGAAAGCCACTTAAATAAGATTTTGTAGACATATTGTACGTGGGTGAATGGCATTCTATTGCATGTATTACAACCACTTTAACACAACAAGACATTTGTGATGTAATGATGTTCTTATACTTATCTTCTTTCACAGATATTAACAAATGGACACTATAAGAGTGTCGAACATCGAGTTGTCACAAACCTAAAGAAGCCAAGAATGTCCATTGCTTGTTTCTATGGTCCAAGTGAGCATGAAAAGGTGGGACCTTTAGACAAGTTTGTGAGTGATGAAAGTCCAACTACATACAAAGAAACTATTTTTAGTGACTATCTTAAGAATGGATTCAGTAAAGGACTAAATGGCAAGTCCAATCTCGAATTTAGTAGGGATCATCAATCCATTCCCCCCAAGTAACAAAGAATTCCATTGTCTTATGAATGTACACATGGTAGTACTTTATGTATCAAACTCATCATGCCTTTCTCTTTGTAAAATAGGAAAAAAATAATCATATAGAGGTTTATGTTAGGCCATCCTTTGTCCTATATAGGTAGTAGATTATGGTCAAAATCATCAAGCCTTTCTCTGTGTAAAAAATGAAACAAATAATCACAAAGATGTTTGTTGGTTTTCCTCTATCTTTTGAAAGTAAGAATGTTAAAAAAACATTGCCAAAAGCATGAAGCCTCTCTATGTAAAATAGTTAAAAAAAGAACATAGAGGTTTATGTTAGTTTTCCTCTAATTTTTCAAAGGAACAATGTAAAAGAAACACTCTTTACCCCCTAAATTTGAACTTAAATCAGTAGTGAAGTGACTCTCTCTCTCTCTCTCTCTCTCTCTCTCTCTCTCTCTCACACACACACACACACACACACACACACATATATATATGTCTACATGTATATGTATATACATACATACATATAGACATGTCTATGTATGTGTGTGTGTGTGTGTGTGTGTGTGTGTGTGTGTGTGTGTGTATGTGTACTATATATGCATATATGTAAATATATACATACTTACACATTACATATATACGTAAATATAGATGTGGGTGTGTGTGTCTCGTCTTCGTGTTTGTGTGTGTGTGTGTGTGTGTGTGTGTGCATATGTATATATGTATGTATGTTTGTAGTGTATATATATTTATAAATTTATATAAAATACATATATACATACATACCTACATATATGTATGCATGTATGTAGTGTATATATATATGTGTACTCGTATGTATATATATATATATACATACACACACACACACGTATACACATATATACCTACATACCTACATATATACATATACGTATATATGTACATAAATATATACATATATATATTATATACATGTGTGTGTATGTATGTATGTACATACATATATGTGTGTGTGTGTGTGTGTGTGCCCACGCACGTGTGTATGTACACACACACACACACACACATATACTATGATGCGTTTGTTGAGGATTTGTGTGAATGCATCAATTTGTGTTCGTGGAAGTGTCAAGATGGTATTTTCCTGACTAGTTTGCATGCACACCATCATTAATAGTGTCATGTCCTTCAACAATCCCTGCCAAAAGCAATGTCGAGAAGCCTGCACGTAAGAGTACAAAGAATGCATGAACACACTTTAAAGAAAGGTCATCGTTTACCGATTAGAATTCCTCCAAAAACAACAATCCCCTCATGGGAGGATTGTCAAGGGAATCAAAGATAAAAAGAAAAACACTGCTTTTTGGGGCTTAGTCAAAGAGTGGGGTCTATCCATTTTGGCTATTCAAGTGCATAATTTATATGGGTCGAAAATTTTGAGGAAAGATAAATTTAAGGATTGGGTAGTGATGTTGTATGGGGGTGTGAATGGAGGGTATAGTGGAGTTATGACTATTTTTAAAAGCAGTTTGAAACCTAATATCATAGCTAATCATCCTAATGGTAGAATTTTGGTTGTAGAAATACTTCTAGAAGGGGAGAGAGTTTGGGTAATAAATGCTTATGGGGCTCATAATCATAAAGTCAGAAGTGGGAATGGATAGTTAACCTAAATATTCAGGGTCATTCCATCCTTAAGGGGTATTTTAACATGGTTGAGAAGCATAGGGATAGGTGTGGGGGTAGAATTGTTTTGATGGGATAGTAGAAGATCAAGTGGGAGGGTCTGAGAGGGAGAATGGGTTCAAGGGATGGGTGGGATATGGGTGAATGGGGATCGGATCTTGGGCATACTTATTTTAGTCTTGAATATTTTGGGTCATCTTCAAGATTAGATAGGGTCTTTTTCAGTCAACAAGATGTGTGGGTTCCTCACACTCTCAAATTGAATGTGGATTCTAGTACTGCACTGTATGACCATATGCCTCTAAAATGGGGATAACACGTAATGGGTTGTGAAGAAGCTGAGTTAAACAAGTTTCCTACTAGGAAACTAAGGGTAAACAATTTATTACTCAAGGATGAACTATTTATTAGACAAACAGAAGATGCAATTGAGAGACTCAAGAGGAGAGGCACTATACAAGAATCATGGAAGATTTTTTCCAATGCAATGCAGGATATAATTAGAGGGGTTGGGAAATTGAGAGTTGAGGAAAAAAGACAGGAAAGAAGGAGATGGTGTGATCTTGTAGAAACTCTATAGAAAAAGACGGAGATTGGGAGATTTACTGATGAGGAGGCTACTTGGTATTTCAAATGTCAAGCTGGGTTGAGGAGTGAAGATGAGAAACGTAGTAGCAGGGAGGAAATTAGAAACAAGTGGAAAACCTTTAATAACAAAAGGAAGTCAGATGGGTATCTATTTAAGTTGACTGAGGGGAAGAGGGGTAAGGAGATTATGGGGAGAGTTTTGGATGAAAATGATTAAGAGATAGAGGGGATTAGGTTAATAGCCAAAAAATGGGTAGAGTTTTTGAGTTAATAACCCTCAGTCTCAAAGAGGATTACTCAAAAATGAAGCCAAATTTCTACAACAAATTAGCAATAGATTGGATAGGGCTAGATGGATGGAGAGAAACATTAAGATAGAGGAATGTTGGGATGCCCTTTTAAAGATGGGAAGAGAGAAATCACCTGGGTGGGATGGTTTATTTGTAGAATCCCTAAAGGAATTTGTTTTGAAAATCTGTAGGACAAGCAATTTGGATAAGGACTTGAAGGAAAGGTTGGTGAAAATCATTCCCAAACAAAATGTTTGTGATAGATTTAATCACTAGAGGGTAACTGTTATTTTATATACAAAATTATGGCCAAAACCATTGCCATCAGGTTCACTCCTGCACTTCAAGTCATCATATCTAAGAAACAACATGGCTTTATCAAGGGAAGGTATATATATGACAATATATATGCTGTTATGTTGGGGATATATTTGCCTAGTGTTAGATTTAGGAAAAATTCATTAGCAGAGGATTGTAAGGCCTGGAAGAGACTTTGTATGGAGAAATGCTGGCTCTAACAAAAAGGCCTTAGCCTGGCTTTCCTGGGATAGACTTAGCCTTCCTAGATGTGAAGGAGACCTTGGCATTCTTCATCTCTACCTCTCACATAGTTGCCAGTTTGGCACTTCTTTTACCCAAGTGCCTTTAGTAGAAGGAGATTTGGACAAGGATACTAAAAGAGTTAGTGGATTGTTCAGCTATTTATTTTGAAGATAATTGGCAAGGCCTAGGATGGAAATAAAAAATACCACTGCTTCCAAGAGGGGAGTTTCTAATGCTCTACATTTGCTTCTTTGCGGCTTCCTTCTGCTATCGGGTATTCATTTTGCAAAATGCTTTGCACATAATGGAAAGAGGTTTTGGAATTAATGGTTTGGGATGGGTCTGGTAGGGCCTCAGGAAATTCTTTGTTGTGTCTAGGGATATGGTGGACTCATAAATTTAATCCCCCTTTAGCTTTGCAAGATGCTAGAATAGCCAAAATCCTAAACAACAAAGGCTTGAGAAGGTTTTCTGATTGCTGGAATGGGGTTTCAGTTGGGTGGAAGGAGCCTGAGAAACTAGAACTGGAACTTGGTTTGTCTTACATGGAAGGATGACTTGTTATACATGTACTGGGGATGAAGTGTAATAGACCCTTGTAGTAGACCCTTGTAGGCCATAATAAACTTTTTTGTAAAGAAAACAAAGTGGGAGATGCTTTAAGTCAAATTCCTTCATGTAATATTTTCAGTGTTGTACGAACAAATTTGATTGATGAAATTCGGGTTCAAGTGCAAAGTGATCCTTTTTATTCCAAATCCTTGCTTATTTGAAAGAACATCCACATGAAATGTTTGAGGGAAACTTTCATTTGTATAAAGGCAATCTTTATTTTAAGAATCCTGTGTGTATTCCTTCCACATCTTCTTTGAAAGAACAAATCATGCATGAATGCCACAACACTCCTTTCTCTGGTCATCCGGGATTTAACAAAACCTACCTCAAAATCAAAAGTTTGTTCTTTTGGCCAAACATGAAACATAACATTCAATCCTTTGTGCGTGAATGCTTGCATTGTCAATAAGTAAAAATTGAACATAAACGTATGCGTGGTCAAATGCAACCATTAGATATACCAGGTAAAAAGTGAGAATCAATTTCCATGGATTTCATTACAAAATTGCCTATCACACGGGGTGGGTATGACACTATCTTTGTAGTTGTTGATAGACTCACAAAAATGGCTCACTTCTTCCCAATGAAAAAGACTGACACCGCAATGCATATAGCAAAATTGTTTGTGAAGGAAATTTTTCGCTTGCATGGTATGCCAAAAAGCATTGTTTCTGACCGGGATTCTAAGTTTACATCTAACTTTTGGAAAGAAACCTTTCATGCAATTGGCACACAATTGAGAATGAGTACTGCTTTTCATCCACATACAGATGGTGAAACAGAAAGGGTTAATCGGGTTTTAGAGGACATAACACTATATTCGTGAGTTTGGGAATTTCCCAACTCCCATTTTTTGAATACTAAAAAGGTGGGACCTGGATAACATGCCTATAAGTTTTTCAAAACCATATCATGTGAACTTGGTTTGTCTTACATGGAAGGATGACTTGTTATACATGTACTGGGGATGAAGTGTGATAGACCCTTGTAGGCCGTAATAAACTTTTTTGTAAAGAAAACAAAGTGGCAGATGCTTTAAGTCGAATTCCTTCATGTAATATTTTGAGTGTTGTATGAACAAATTTGATTGATGAAATTTGGGTTCAAGTGCAAAGTGATCCTTTTTATTTCAAAATCCTTGCTTATTCGAAAGAACATCCACATGAAATGTTTGAGGGAAACTTTCATTTGTATAAAGTCAATCTTTATTTTGGGAATCTTGTGTGTATTCCTTCCACATCTTCTTCGAAAGAACAAATCATGCATGAATGCCACAACACTCCTTTCTCTGGTCATCCGGAACAAAACCTACCTCAAAATCAAAAGTTCATTTTTTTGGCCAAACATGCAACATGACATTCAATCCTTTGTGCGTGAATGCTTGCATTGTCAACAAGTAAAAATTGAACATAAACGTATGCCTGGTCAAATGCAACCATTGGATATACCAGGTAAAAAGTGGGAATCAATTTCCATGGATTTCATTACAAAATTGCCTATCACACGGGGTGGGTATGACACTATCTTTGTAGTTGTTGATAGACTCACAAAAATGGCTCACTTCTTCCCAGTGAAAAAGACTGACACCGCAATACATATAGCAAATTGTTTGTGAAGGAAATTTTTTGCTTGCATGGTATGCCAAAAAGCATTGTTTCTGACCGGGATTCTAAGTTTACATCCAACTTTTAGAAAGCAACCTTTCATGCAATTGGCACACAATTGCGAATGAGTACTGCTTTTCATCCACAAACAGATGGTGAAACGGAAAGGGTTAATCGGGTTTTAGAGGACATGCTTAGGATGTATGAGAAACAAACCAATTGGACTGACTATTTGTCACTTGTCGAATTTGCATACAATAGCTCATGGCATGCATCCATTAAAATGATACCTTTTGAAGCCATGTATGGGTATAATTGTGCTACACCTGTAAACTTCTGTGATCCTGATAACAAGGTTGAAGTTTCAAAAGACATGCTTGAACAAATGGATGAACAAATGGCAAAAATCAAGAAACACATACGTGAGGCTCAAAAGAGACAAAAGAAACACTATGACAAGAATAAGAGGGGTTTGGAATTTGAAAAGGGAGACATGGTTTTCTTGAGGGTTTTGCCTCAACGAAGTAATTTGGTTTTGGGGAAGGATAGAAGATTGTTTGCTCGTTTTGTTGGACCTTTCAAAGTTTTGAAAAAGATAGGATCATTGGCTTATGAACTAGAACTTCCTTCTCATGTTAAGGTCCATCCAGTTTTCCATGTTAGTTTGTTGAAGAAATATGTTCCTAATGTTCACCATATTTTGCAGGACAACTCTAAGCTTCAAGATGATGGTTCCCTTCGAGTTCAACGAGATTACATTTTAGATAAGAGAGTTCGAAACCTTAGGAATAGAAACTCAGTAGAGGTTTTGGTTAAATGGGATTTATATCCTGTCGAAGATGCTTCTTGGGTAGATCTAGATACTTTGAAATCAGAGTTTCCTTCATTCCAACTCTGAGGAGGACAGAGTTTTCGAAAGAAGGGGAGTATGTAATAGACCCTTGTAGGCCATAATAAACTTTTTTGTATCATGCATGTAGATAAAGTTTAAAAGTGATTTTTAGGTGATTTTGGATATTTGTGCAAAGTCTCATATGGGCATGTTCTGACAGTGACTCATCCCACCTTCACAAGTGCATACATTGGAATTGATTTTTGAGCATGTTATGGATTGAATTAGAAAACGTTTTGTATGTATGAAATGTAGTCCTTATCACATAGAACAACTTTGCCAGAGTGAAAGTTTCATACTTTAGTCGTTTTCAATCTCGTTTGATGCCTTAGATTAGAGAAAAAGTAAGAAAATCCCTATTTTTTACTCTCTCTAGAAAATTCAATATTCAAGCCTGTTTTTTGAGAATTCGGAGGCAAGTCTGGAGAGAGAGTGTCTCACAGCGCTTGTAGAGCTCGCCGAGGAGAACAAAACACTATCTCATGAGGGCAGGTAAATTCTCATCAGTTTTGGAGATACGGAAGCTTGAAGAAGGGTTGATTTTTCCAGTGAAAAAAACAACTTTGCTAATCTTTTTCAAAAGTTTTCTTTTGTTTTTTAACCATGTTTTGCAGTATTGACCGTTTTAGAGCACCGTCTCACTTTTGGCTATTTTTGGAGAACGCGTCTCTCTATATTCGGCATACCGCGAGTGTCACATATATCGCAAGACCTCTTGTGATTGCAATTGCGATTGTGATTGAGAGCATGATTGCGATTGAGAGTGTGATTGCGAGTGTGAGTGTGATCAAGGCAGCCTATGCATACAAACGCTCGGGGGTGGTCGGGTGGTCAAGCTTCTGTATAGAAGTACTTTTTTCGTTGTAACCTCTCTTGCAATATAATAAAATCTCTCTCTCCATCTATTTGATCTTGTCTTATTGTCTACCAATATTCTATATTGTGTTTGAAGCGGTCTTGTTACATGAAGTGCAAAAGGGATGGATCTCTACAGTTGTTGATCAGTCTTATTGGATAAAGGACTGGGCCTGGTTTAATGGGACTAAACTGGATAGTGGATCAACTAAGACTCTATACAAAGCATTGAAAAAGAGTGAGGAGTATGTTATTTATTGTAATAAAATCTGGAGAGTGAGGAGCATGTTAAATTTGAAAACAAAAGGGAAGTGATCAGAAATGAGAATAGATTTGTCAAGAGAGAAATCAAAAACAAAAGACAAATTAGACAGAGAGAAATTTACATAAACCTTGTCAAGTCTACCTGCCTTTTAGTAGCTCCCCTCCTATTTGTTAGTCCAAGAGACCCTTTGTCCGCACGCACCTCGAATAAACAAATCTCTCTCCCGCGGCTGGTGAACAGGGGATATAAATTTTTTAGCCGTCGTTTAAGCGACGCATATCAGTATGCAAACGTCACTAAAACAGTCATTGAAGGATTCTCCACTTTCTTACGGCGGATAGCCATTAAGAGCTTGACTTTCTTCTTTCCTTTCTGGATGGTTATTCTATCCGCATCCAAATCCTTCTTAATCCGAGCCTCCTTGAGCCACTTCCTTGTAACATTGGGTAGGCACCTTTTATGTCCTACATGTGGAGCACCACTATTATGATATGAAAATAGAATCCAGAGACTTCTAGTGTGAGCTCATGGATTAATCTAAGGGGCTGCACTCCATCGCCGCGCTGATCCACCATTTTTACGGCAAATAGGGCTGGATCCTCACTGCTCAATCTCAGCATTCAGCATGTTGTATCCAACATAATATTGACTCTTGATCCAACATTCAGCACTACTACTCCTATGTCCACTCCGGCCAGCTTGATCTAGATCATAGGGATAGATTCTTCATAAATCGGGTCTTCCTTCTCGGCGGTGAAGGTTTTGTCTTCTCAATGTGCATGGCTTCCAGAGTTTATGATGGTCCCGTCCTCTCCTCCTGGGGCATCAAGCATCGTACGTGCTGCTCTCTCAAGGTTAGCACTAATTTGAGGAGATGTTCGACCGACATATGGATCAGCTTCTTCTTTAGATCTTCCCATAGATCATACATGGTAGTGTTTCTCCTTCTCTAAGCCTAATTTGGCTTTCCTTCTGCTTCGGTGCCTCCACACCTTTTTTTAGACTTGGTGTATCCGCACCTTTCTCTGGCCTCGGTCTCCGTGTCTTTGACACTTATCCTCCCTGGTCCGGGGTTTGTTGGACTAGATTCATTGGTTGTATGGTGACTTTCGCATCTTGCAACAAATTGGCCTGGGCCTTTCTGGCTCCTTCTCAGGCCTATTGCTTTTCCACCCAATCGAACACCTCCGTCATCCAAACCTTGTTATATTCCTACCAAGTGGAAAACTTTTGCTTCCCCCTCTTATCCGAGGTTGGCTCTTTCCTCACCTCCGGAGTCTTAGGTTGCATGGATCTGGTCATTGCCATGGCTGATGAATGCCACCTTTGTGGCCGACCTAATTCCTTCTTGCTCTTCCAAAGCTTAGATTTCCACGACATTCCACTACTGGTGTGCTTGATATTGAAGCCTGGTTTCCTTCTACCTCGGTCCTATGCTTCCTCTATATCTCGTAGTGTCAAATTTTTGATGACCTGGGGCATGGGAATAGAAGCATGTAAAAGTGGGTCATTGAGCACCTGCCACATCCCTGGGAGGAAAACTCCAATGTGGGAAGAATGGTGGCCTTTGGTATGGAGCCTGCGAGTAGAACGGTGGCCTTCGGTATGGATCCTACAAAGCCATTGATGGGTCGGGTTGAACTACTGCCACCACTGGGGCTTGGATTGTAGGTTGTTGAGGCACTCTCCTCTCATTGTATTTGCATGCCTCACTGATGTCTCTGGTTGTCCCACAAATGGCGCACCAAAGCTCATTTAAGATGCATTCTTAGGCTTTGTGTCTATGATTCCAACACCTTGAGCACCAAGTGCTTGACCAGACTTTGGGAGGGGACTTAGCTCCTTCACTCATCAATTGAGCCATGGTTGCAGCTAGCTCCTTGGTTGTTTTTACTGCCTTCTTTCTCTTTGACCTTATCTTGCGATCTTCCTCCTCCTTCCCTCATGCCTCACATAAAGTTGAGTGATTAGAATCCTCCTCCTCTCTCCAAAGAGTCAGAGGTGGACTTTTTTGACTTCCTCTTGGTTTTTCTCTTATATTTTCTCTTGACAGACCCTACCAACACTTTCTCTACCCTGAGAGGTGATTCAACCAGCTTCTCTAGTCGTTGTTGTGAGATTAGCACCAACAACTACCCTTTTCAAGTGCTTGCTTAATCCCTTTATAAAGTAGAAATTGATTATTTCTTCTGGTGTGGCTGATTGGTTGCACATCAAGTCTTCAAAAAAGCTTCCGAAACTTTGTGGCGTAGTCTTCGATCGTGATGTTCTTCTGGTTCATCTAGTAGAGCTCATCAAGCACATGTATGGATGTTTTATCTTCTCAGAATCTTTGAAGAAAGGCATCTGTGATTGCATCGTATGTCAAGAAATGAGCGTACTCATACTGGGCAACCTAGAGAGTGACACATTTCTGTAAAGTTGAGACAAAAGTGGCTTTCTTGAGGTTCTGATCAACTGGCTTGGGGACGTTCACATTCCAAGCACTATCAAAGTAAATGATGTGGGCATTCGCATCCTCTGAGGATTTCCTAGAGAATTTTGGATACTTCACCAACTCGCTGAAGCATGTTGTATTGTAGAAGCTGGGGAGGAGGAGGTGGTGGTATGAACAGTGGTAGTTGTGGTGGTGGAGTTACCGGTGCTTCTCCTTCTTGTGATGATTCGGATCTGGATCTAGCAAACTACAATTCTTGAGCTTCTAGCCATGCCAAGTAGCGCAATTTACATGCTAACATGAATGATTGATTTGAACACAAAGGAAATCAAGTAGCAAGTGAAATAGTAAGTAAGACGCATCGTGGTCACCAAAGTGTTGTAGAGTGTGATCACTACCCGATAAACCTATTGAGTGTCTTTGGTTATGCTCGTAGTAATACGCCTGTTTGATACAAAAACATACACAAGAAGATGCAAAAAACAACGTATCACTACAAGAGGTTGAGGACATACCGACGCCAAAATACCGACGCAAATGTCGAACGTCGGTATGTCCATCGTCATGTTGGAGGAGACAAGCATGGCGGGGTTTTTTTAAATTTTCATTTCCCGTCGCGTATACCGACGCCTATACCGACGCTTATTCCCACGCCGATACCGACGCATATTCCGTAGCATATACCGACGTATATTCCGACGCATATTCTGTAGCATATACCGGCGCTCGTAAGTTTTTCACAGCCGAGAGCCTATTTTCTGGTTTTTTCGCAGAAGAAGCGCAAGTATACACGCGAAGAAGGTGCTTTCTCTCCCTCTTCTCTTTCCCTCTCTCTCCTCTTTTTTCCTCTCTCCTCTTTTCTCCTTCTTTCTTCTTTTCTCCTCTTCTCCTTCTCCTAACATGTTATTGCAATTGCTTTTAGTTTTTAATTTAAGAATTAGGACGTTTAGGGTTTTGTGTTTTTTTGGCTCTCTATGCATGTTGAGATCTAGAGCTCTCTATGTATGCATAGATCTCCTAATGCATGCATAGAGATTTTAGGGTTTTGTATTAGTTCTTTTTCTTGTGTTTAATTTACTAATTAGTTTGTTTAATATTTTATTTTGCAGCTCTTTCACCTCACCAATCTTTCACCAATCCTCTCCTTCAGCTTTGCAAAAAAGAGGTAGATCCTCTTTCGATTTTTCTTGTTTATGCTATTTTCTATGAATTTTTGCATCCTTGTTTTATGGTTTAGGGTTAGTTTTGGGTTCTTGTAAGCTTACACATAGGATTAATTTAATATCTATGCATAAAACCTATAATAAGCTTGCAATCTCTATTATCCATGTACGTAAAACAAGATCATGTTTATTACACCATTGGGTGATGGGATTAAGGGTTAGCATAGTGCATAAGGCATATAGCATAGAGCTTATGCATAAGTCTTGCATAGAGCGTATGCAAGAGACTTATGCATAGAGCGTATGCATAAGACTTATGCATATGACTTATGCATAGAGTTTATGCATATGGCTTATGCATAGAGCGTACGCATAAGACTTATGCATATGGCTTATGCATAGAGCTTATGCATAAGGCTTATGCATAGAGCGTGTGCATAAGGCTTATGCATAGAGCGTAATTGCATAGAGCGTGTGCATAAGGCTTATGTGAAAGGGATTAAGGGTTAGCATAATAGTGCATAAGGCATATAGCATAGAGCTTATGCATAGAGCTTATGCATAAGTCTTGCATAGAGCGTATGCATAAGACTTATGCATAGAGCGTATGCATAAGACTTATGCATATGACTTATGCATATGGCTTATGCATAGAGCGTACGCAGGTAGGCTTATGCATATGGCTTATGCATAGAGCGTGTGCATAAGGCTTATGCATAGAGCGTAATTGCATAGAGCGTAATTGCATAGAGCGTGTGCATAAGGCTTATGTGAAAGGGATTAAGGGTTAGCATAGTGCATAAGGCATATAGCATAGAGCTTATGCATAGAGCTTATGCATAAGTCTTGCATAGAGCGTATGCATAAGACTTATGCATAGAGCGTATGCATAAGACTTATGCATATGACTTATGCATATAGCATACGCATAAGACTTATGCATATGGCTTATGCATATGGCTTATGCATAGAGCTTATGCATAGAGCGTGTGCATAAGGCTTATGCATAGAGCGTAATTGCATAGAGCATGTGCATAAGGCTTATGTGAAAGGGATTGTTGAAATGCAATTGCAAATGCCTTGATTGTGGTTAACAAATGCTTATGCAAATGCCATGGTGAGGGCATTGTGAATTGTTGGTTTGTGTTGGAGCTTTTGGATGATGGATTGAGGCATGAGTCCATGCTTTATTGCTGAGTTCTAAATTGTAAAAGGGCATGAGTCATGCTCAATACTTGTAAGCCAACAAACTTGTTCTATCATTTGATATTATCCACATCATTTTGTACCTACAGTTACCATTGCAACCACTTCAAGTTTCTATAGAATCTAGCAATGTGTGAGGGTACCTTGGCATTGTGGTTGGAGAGGCCAAGGGGAGAATGGCTTGAACTCTTTGTGCCGTGATTGCTTGGTAAAGCGGTACGAAGGGGGATTAGGTACACCGGTGTGAAGAAATGGCCTCAACCTTCACCTTGGAGGAAAACTCGGTGAAGGGGTGAGAAGAGCTTGGCCGGGAGATCGGCAAGCTTCAACGCGCGTCCTCAACAATCCTCACCATCGACTTTGTGGATGCATTTGGGCAATGGGGCCCCTTTTTCGTCATATTGTGTGGATATTGCAAATGCATATGATCTTTCATGACATTGTAGGATGCAAAGAGTATTGCGTACAAGTTTTAAGAAGTTGCATTTTCATTTGAGATTTGGTTCCAATTACAAAGGAGACTCTGGCGGAATTTACAAAACCGTAATTCAGTCCTAGGGTTTTTGGGATTAGGTCCGAGCTTATGGCTTATGCATAAGACTTGTGCATAGAGCGTGTGCATATGGCTTATGCATAAGACTTATGCATAGAGCGTGTGCATAAGACTTATGCATATGGCTTATGCATAGAGCTTATGCATAAGACTTATGCATAAGGCTTATGCATAGAGCTTATGCATAAGTCTTGCAGCCTTATTATGCAAGCTTATACTTATAATATGCATTTAGATTATTGCATAAGGCCTTTATAAACAGCTATTTATGAATAGAGATAGCTTCTCTCTCCATCCTTGTTCAAATTCTATTTAATTTTGTATGGAGAGGAGATAAGCTGATTTGTGTTTAACGAGCTGCATATACATGTTATCCTGCTAGATGGAGCCTCTCAATCTTGAAGAGAGAATAGCGTGTCCATGCATGCGATGTAAGTACCAAATCTTTCGAAAACGAAGGATTTGCAACGAGCATGTTCATGACGCTGGAATATTTCCAATGGAGCACTTGCAAAATTTACGGTTTCAATCGTACAACCAAGCAAGTGTGCAGCCGTATCTTGATAACATTGCGCCTGTGAATTCTCGTCCCCAACAAAGGATGAGGATATCGCAGGAGGGAGTGACAGATGGAGCTCAATTAACAGCACCCGAGGGAATGGAAGAAGGTCAGGAAATGGAAGAAGGTCCAATGGAAGAAATGTTGGATGCCTTCATCGAGCAACAAGAAGCTCTCTTCGAGGAGCATGAACATGAAGATCATCAACCAACATTCTCAACGGTCAAATTATGAACCAGAGGAAGAGGCCATGCGTAAACTTGCACGCCTTCCATTATACAGAGGAGGAGGAGCTTACAAAAGGATGCGATTGGCATGTAAGTGTTTAAGTTCTACATGTCTCTCATTTTTTTCTCTACATGTCTCTGTGTTTGATTCTCCATCAACAAACTTTTTGTGCTATTTGTAGTATCACAAATATGGGGCGTTTTGGTCACATGGACGTCATTTTCGAGTAGAACGAATAGACCAAAGAAGAGCAACCTTTGATTGTGGTGTCACAGCACAGTTTGTTCAAGAAAGTCGTGCAAGTGCAAGTGATGATAACACAATTACTGGAATGCTTGATTACTTTGGAACCATTCAAGATATATTAAAGGTTGGCTTCAGAAGTTTTGAGTTGTTTATCTTTGATGTGAAGTGGTTCAAGGTAATCATGAATGGGCCACATGCAACTGTACGTAGAGACAAGAGTGGCCTCATCCAAGTGGACTCCACAAAGGTATGGACCGATCAGCAAGATACTTTTGTGCGCCTAGAGCATTGTGAGCAGGTTGTCTTTAAAGCGGATCCAAAAGATCCACGCTAGCTGTTTGTGGTTCAAGTCGCCCCCCGCAGTAAGCAAATTTTTGAAGAATTTGAGCTACAACAAGGTGATGTGGATGCACAGGGTAATGGAGAGCAGCAAGAACAAGCCGATATCAACAATGAAGAGGAGCAAGCAAATGAAGAGAAGCAACTAGAGCAAGATCCAAATGAAGAGGTGCAAACCAAGGAAGCTGAAAAACAAGTTGAGGAAGAAGACATAGATGATGAAGACATCCTTCATCAAGGGACTTTTAATGATGAGGATGCTGAAATGTACATAGACATAGATCTCTTTGGGGCTACTGATCTTAATGAGGATGATAGAATAGATAATGATTTTTAAAATGATGTATCTCCATGATTATGCAAATAGATATGACATATTTGTAATGGTTTTATGACATTGAAGGTCCATTCATTGTTTACCATAGTTAATGTTTACCATCATAATCACTACTGTAGGAGCAAGTTGATATAGTTTTACCAATGTTGTTTATCATTGTTAATGTTTATCTTATGGTTCTTTCATTCATTGTTTACCGTGTAATTTTCATTCCGTACAAGTTTGTCATATGGTTTTTTGTCCAACAGGCCATGGGTGACTCACCGCCCTACGACTACAGTCCAGATTTCTCATTTAATCCTACACCGCAGGGCATGAGTCCCCAGAGCAGTTATATGGTTTTCTTTCGTCCATGACCCCAGAGCAGAGAGCCATGGCTCAGAGTTATTGGGGTTCTGGAGCAGGGACATCTGCCTCACCATCTGGCTTCCCGACGCCAGTTCCCACACCCGTGGGTACGACAGCAGCTCCCACACCTCATACCACACAGCCTTCCACTCCTCTTACAGCTCGATCTACCACCTCTTCACATAGACGGCGCTCACGTAGTAGGTCTTCAGGGGGAGGTTGTTGTGGTGGTAGTGCCACAGATACTGTGACACCACCACCACGTGAGCGTCGTCCTTCGCTCTCATCTGTTGATAGCACACCCATAGGGTCACCTTCCACTCCCTGGGGTGCACATGACCATGACAACAGCAAGATTTACACAATTAGGGATGGGGCACCAATAATGGATAGTGCAGGGAAGGCAATGAAGACACGCATTCGACAATTGTGCACTATACAGTTTCATGACTCTGTCATGACTAAATGGGATCAGCAAGACAAGGGGAAGAAAAATTATATAAACACAAAGATAAAGCAAGAGTTCCAGCCATCTGACCCTATGAATGTCGTCTCTAATGAGTGGATACAGTATACAGCTTGCATTTTGATGGGGCATCGTAGGTCAGAGGCGAGGGACGCATTCAGAGAGGGGAAGGAGAAACTTGTTTGGCTAGATGACAGGGAGTGGGCAGCCATTGCTGAGGAGCTCACCGAGACACCAGACAGGTTTCAACAACAAAGAGAGGCGGCAAGGGCAAGACTCCAAACAGTAGGGGCTTCTCATCTCGGGAGTGGTGGTTACGAAACCATGCGCCATGAATTCGTAAGTGTTTGTAGCAATTTTATTTATTTAAATGTATGTATGTGGGCTAAATGTTGATTTTTTAAAAGTTATAATTGTTAATCGTGTGTGCAGGAGTTGGCCATGAATCGCCCACCAAGCAGGCGAGAGGAGAAGTACGCTCACAAACATGGCCTTGTGGCCTTGTTTGAGATGCTTGAAGAAGAAGGAGAGATTGTCAATTGGGAGGCATTACCATGATGTAAGATGACCTTCAAACTAATGAAATATGATCAAAACATTCTTGAGTATTAATGTTTAATTTAATTTCTTGTTTGTCGATCAGGAAAATATGCAAACGAGCACGGTTGTTTTTGTGCTCTATTGTAGACAGAATGGTGCTGTCTGTTTGCTGTTGTTGATCCTGCTCATTGCAGGCAGCTAGGCAACAGCCAGGCAGCACTATTCTGCCCAAAAAAAAATTTCTGCTACAGCGTCGGTATATACCCCGGTATCAGCGTCGGTATATACATTGGTATAGATGCCGGTTTACGCCTCGGTATATAATCCGGTATAGACGCCGGTTTATTCGTCGGTATATGAACCGGTATAGACGCCGGTTTAAGCGTCGGTATTACCCCCGGTTAGCGTCGGTATAGGCGCCGTTATATGCGCCGGTATTAACACCCGACAGTTATACCGACGCTACGATACCGGCGCTTATACCGGCGCTTATACCGATGAGACGAGGCTTTTTTAGACCCCGTTAAATAGCGCCGGTACAAGCCCCGGTATTAGGCTAATATGTAGTAGTGTATCGACTTATAAGAGATTACACAACAGAAACGGTTATACAAGACAATTTGACTCATGCGTATTATTTGATTGCAAACATAAACAAATAAGACTTAAAAGATAGATTTAAAGAATGGTAGGCAAGATACATATAGAAATGATCCATGTTTTAATTATCACCACCCAGCTCCAAAAGAAAAGCAGCAACCTGGGTACAAAGTTTTAATTACACCCTTATAATGCTTAATGCACAGTTACAGAGTGGTACAAAGATTCCCTCATGCTCTGAGAACGGTTGATTTACATCAATAATCACGTAATTAACTTTTTGGACCATAATGTTAAGTGATGCGCTGGACTGCGCTACCGCTCTAGCGTTCTAGCGCGGCATTCCAGATCAGTGGTTGTCTGGCCTCAACAATTCTAGCACCCTCCCTTTTTCATGCATCCATACCACACAAGGTTTGCATGAATCAAGCCTACCACTAACATAAAACCACTAAGACATCACTAAGATAAAAATTCCCCACGGACTATAAAATGCCATAGATAAAAACCACTATAATAATGTGTCAAAATAGTTGGCCACCTCCTTCTCTAACTACTTTTTCTTGCCCTTCTCTTTTTCCTCTTCATCCTTCTTCTTTTTGAAGCAATCCTTGATGATGTTTTCCAAGGAAAAATTTATGGACAAAATTTATCTCGCAAAGGCTAATTTTCAAGGGTCTTCCAAAAGTCCTAGTCTATTTTAGACCCAAAAAGTGCACCTGAAAATTTTCAAACATTTGCAGGGATTTAATATTTACGTGATCACAAGATTTTTTGTGATAATAACACATGTGAACAAGTTATTCACATGTTCTCATGTTACCGTTCACAAAATAACAGGTCACTTGCCATTTGGGAACCCCTTAAAAGCTTGGCTACACATGGGAATAAGCTATTCACATGTTCTCATGTTACCATCTTCACATAATAGCAGGTCAGTGGCCACCTAAGAAGATTTTTTATGCTCGACAAAGATAATTTTTTTAGGCCCTTGTGAAAGCTTTGTGAATATAACATGTGATCACAAGATTTTTTGTGTTATTAACATATGTTATTAACATGTTCACATGTTTTCGTTTACGTCAGTGAAATCCCTGAACATTTGCTAAATTTTTTTACAGACTCTACCTTCTATTAAAGAAATATTTTCCAACCTATCTCTACTTTGACCATAGGATATGATCCTTATTTTTTACCCTCATGTGTCCCTTCTTTTTACAATAGTAGCAAGACCGACGAGCCTTGGTCTTATTCTCTTTGTCCTTGACTGTGGCTGTATGCTCTACTAGAACCTGAGTTGAAGGAATTGAAGCCTTGGAACCCTTCATATGGGTTTCCTCTAGAATAAGGAGAGTAGTCACTAAGGTAAGAGTGCTATCACTAAAGCACACTGCTCATAAAAAGGAGGCATGCTAGAGAGCAACACATAGATAACCTCCACTTCATCAACAATAACACCTACACCACATAGTTAATCAATCATATATCTAATATCATGACATGAGTCATATATCTAATATCATGACATGAGAAGAAACACTAGTTTTGTCATCCTTTTCCATCTTGTAAATTTTCTTCCTTAATAATAACATGGTACCTCCATTGGTTTGCCCACAAATGGATTTGATCCTAAGCCACACTTCATTAAACATCTTTGCTCAGCTCACTTGAATGAATTTGGCTATCACCTAGTAAATAGAGGATGAGGGATAAAGCCTTGGAGTCTAGATTGGTCCATTTGTTAATAAGATTTAGATCTCTATTTGGCCTCTTTTCAGTGCCATTGACTAGTCTCCCCACATGTCTTTCTCTATAAGGAACATTTTCATTTTAATGCGCCAAGTATGGTACTTGGATCCATCAAATTTATATGTCTTATCAAACATTTTTCCCACCATATTTGCCATTCTACTCAACCTCACACACATGCAGTCTCCCAAATTACACAAATAGGGAAGTTCTTTATAGCTCTAGGACTTTACAATGGAGTTTTTTGTTACACCAAGGAACTTTACTCAAGAATCCCTTCACCAAAAAGATAAACATGTGTGCACATAAACTCTAACCACTCCAATAATTTGCCGTGATGGTAGTAAGTTGACTTTAATGTACACTTCAGAATTTTCCTAGATGCTGGTGCTAATGCAACCTCAATAATTTGTAGTGATGGTGGTAAGTTGACTTTGATGTACACTTCAGAATTTTCTTTGATGTTTGTGCTAATGCAAGTTGGGCTTTGGTTTTAGTATGTAGAGATCTGGGCATTGTAACTAGCACATTACACACATGAACTTTTACCCCTTTCACTAAGAAATGCAAAGTGCAATGTGCTCATTATATTTTTAGAGCATTGTACAACATGAGCCTCATAAAGAATGCATGTGTACCCTTTAATCCATAGAGAAGGATGGTATATCAAGGTCTTAAAAAATCCCATTACCATTAGGTTAAAATTATGATGACTTACATTAAGTGGGCATAAAGAGCATTTAATTGCATTCAACCAAGTAGGTACAACTGCATTATCAAGGAATATAGTGGGTGGTAGTTGGACTTGCAGCCTTAAATTCCCTTAAAACCCATAAAACATCTAAAAAAACCTTTGAATCAGACAATTCGACGGCCATTCCATTTTTGCCACGGCCGTTCCTTCTGTGCCATGACCGTTTCTTCTCAAAGGGTACATGTTCATGTTAGTTTTGCCACACCCATGCCATTATCTTTTGCCCGAGCTCTAGAAAGCATACGGCTATTCCACTTATGCCACGCCCGTACCGGTTGTTCTATTTGAAAGCGTATGCCCATGGCAAACTTGCCACGTCCATACCATTCACTTGGCACGTGCCTGTACCATCTCCATCTCAAAATGCACGCTCATTCCTTCATTAAGCCACGCCCAAGGCCTTCAGGAAGAAGCAAATTCCTATGCCATCTTCTCCCTAAGAAGTGCATGCCCATTACCTTCAGAAAGCGTACGCCCGTACCATTCCCAAAAAAAAAACTTTCATAGGGGGGTTTTGCAAAGTAGTTCCACATTTTCATGCACCTCCTATGCTCAGAAACATTAGTGCCAAACAACCCTATTTTGACAACGTGAACTGTCCTGAAGCTCCTTTGCTTATAAGGTCAGACCCATGGGTCATTCAATACCTCTGGAGCCAAACGGTGCTTGTCTTTGACAACATCGGTGAGAGCGAAGACCATCCGAGCACGAGACAAGAAACTCTTGACCTCGAGAACAGGAGAACCTGAACTTCAGTGTATGGACATACAACCTGTCCAAGAGCAAGATCCTACCTCTCCAACAGATTCAGAGAGAAGCCTTGCTTTGAGGCTCCATAATTTTATCTTGGGAAACACACAGCCGGAAGAGCCGCAACCCAGGGCGAGAGGTATGGACCATCCATAATTAAGAAAGTGAGCCCACGCCATCTCTAGATCCTAGAGAGGAAATAGGGCAGTGAAAGCCAACAGAACCAGAATGAAAATAGGGCAGAGTGAAAGCCAACAGACCCAGACTAGACCACCGGTCTGGAGAGCCATGCCTGTCTCACGAGTGCCTCATTCATACAGGGCCCAAAGACCTATGCAAAACCTAAGGTCTATTCCATCTTCTCAAGGACTAGAAACATCATACCAACAAGAAAGGGTCTACCCAGGCCCATCACATCAGCCTAGTCCACCTGTATATCAACAATACCCACCATAGGGAGCATACCCTAGGTACCACATGGGACCACAAGGGCCACAATATAACCCACCTATAAGACAAGGGATTCCAATGGTATATTATTTGCATGGCCCCCCAATCATTCCTCAACTAACACCCTCCACCCATGGTAGGGCTAACCCCATAAATGTTAAGAGTAGCCATGGAAATAGGGAGGGGGTTGGCTGCGCGCATCACGCCCCCAGCAGTAATGCAACCTGTACATGGACCCAGATTAGAGTGAAACAAACCCACAAACATCTCAAAGATGATCACTAAATTTAATGGGACTAGAGACCCCATCCCACATTTGTAGACTTTTAACCAAATTCATGAATCGTTTGGCCACGTAGAAGATCAAGTTAAGCTGAGTGCATTTGACCTCACCCTTGATGGTAAAGTAGGCCAATGGTTTAGGTCCTTGAAGGATGAGGACAAGGCCACCTTTGAAGCCCTGAAAGAGGTGTTCAAGGTAGGATATTCTCACACCAAGGTACTAGATGGAGTCTGATGGAGTAGCTGCACAATGTCAGAAAAGGGATGTTGAAACCATCCGAGACTATATCAATAGAGTCAAATATATCCACTCTTGTTGTAGTGCGAGAGATAAGTTCTTTGATGAATGATTAATTGGGAGATTCTTGGAAGGTCTGGATGATGTACCCTTGCACAATTCATTACATGCCTTAGCTTATACCTCCTTTGAGAAGTATTGTAGGAGTGTTATGGACTTTGAGGACAACTTCAAGAGAACATGTTCGTGAGAACATCATGAGGGTACATCAAAAACCTCATTCAAGAACACCAGCACAAAATCTGATGGAAAGAGTCCACATCTGGGCAAAAAGTTGAGTAGTTGTCCCACTGCATTAATGCAGCACCCAACATTGGAGAACCGGTTGGACCGGGTTGGCCAACCACATCTCTATACTAAGACGGAGCTTGTATGGTGCCCGATCTATCGAGCTAACCATATCAACATGGAGTGTCCACATCTGTGACCCCATCCCAACCTCTATTGCACATATTGACAAATATGGGCAATCACAAAGTTACAAACTACCATCAGCAAAGGGTTGCTCAAGCCCATGCTCCACCTCAGGCCTTGCCCGCCAACCCAACCGCTCGCTTATCCCAACACTTTCTCTCCATAATTCACCTCAATGAGTCCAAGAAGTTTCCCAAAGAGGAATTATTAGGGCACTTGAAATGCCCTTACCACCCTCAGTTCTCCCACCTCAACTCCCATTGCCTCATGAATCACACCAGTTCGTCAGCTAGCCCTGATAGAAATCTTTGAAGAAGGGGATGAGGGGGAAATTCTAGAAGTTTCTACCTATGAAACGCTTGAGCCACCAATAGCCCCCCCCTCTTAAATTCTAAGCCACTATGTTATGGATGGTGATCAAATGTACCTAGTGTACTTAGCTGGGCCCCAATGCCATGGGGACGAGACATGAATACGATGGCAAAACGACCACCTATGCAATTCTACCATTGCAGAGGACCTTGTCGAGTGGTTGAGTGTCCTATCAAAAAAGGGATGGCAAGTACCTCTGTATGTGCTCTTGCCGCCTTAACCCCTTCATGCGTTGGGTGTGGAATTCACCACATGTATAAATATTATCCATTGAGACCTAGAGCAATGGGGAAGGCTCGTGAAGCTAATCTAAGCACCAGCATTAACCTGCTGAGTGTGAGATGGCTTCATCCACACGGTCCCTCTCAATGCTGTAAAACCTAATTACAAAAAAGACAAAGAGCCACAGCTCTCATGTTGTAGTAGAGGCATCAACCTCACAAGACTAGGGATAAGAAAAGGTCTTATCCTTAAAGAATGTCACTAAACAAGCATGAGCAACTAGCTCAAGGAAGAAAACCATGAAGATTGGTAAGAGAGACAACCCAAGCTTGGATAATACTTTGAAGGTGACGAACTAAATGCGGCTTTGCTGATAACCTTCAATGGCCTCCAAGTCACAACAATCCTGGATGGGGGAGCAAGAGTGAGCATTGTTATAAAACAATGCTGGGAAAAATGGGGAGCACCCACCATGGATGACACCAAATTGCTAGTCAAACTCATTGACGGAATGATAGCTAGACCCATTGGTCTACTAAAGGATTTGAAAATAAATTTCCTTGGAACTACTTATTACTGCCACACCTTTGTGGTGATGAACTTTGGATGTTAGCCCATTTCTCATAACTGCATCCTTGGGCGACCATTCATGAGGGAATCCAAGATGATCACGACTGGGATACTGACCACATTTACATTTGAAGAAAGGATCAAACCGTAAAGATCAACCTACGCACGTGGAAGGTACAACCAATGAGTGGTAGACCTTTTGTAGAGAACTTAGTAACAACTAATAGATCCATTGTCGTCCATTTGTTTCAACAAACGTGCCACAAGACACTCGATGATGAAAATGATAGTGAGGAATGTGCACCTCTTTTGGAGGTAGAAGAATCTAAGAATTGGATGCATATACTTTCTAACTTGGATATCCTTCCTAAAATCATAGGTGCATAAGGTTTGCTACTATGACAGATGGGCAGGGGATCACATCTCTATACATGCTTAGCTCAGCGCACCTACCTCATGTCACCAATCGGGAACTAGAACAGACCATTAGAGTGAAACCATCAAGGGACACACGCTCCCACAAGACTCGCAAGCCCGATGGATTCTCGTTCGGGGCCAGAATGATATGTCTTCCCATTACAATTCAGACACCCACTGACTAAAGTATGTGTGGGGCAATTGAAGCAAATGACCACTTCAACAAAATATGGAAAACGATTTCACCAATAGCTCCCTTCTAGTCCACACGACCACCCCAAATCCAATGGAACATATTGATCCCAAACTAGAACTAGAAAATATTTGTCGCTTTGTGCGTAGAGCAAGTAATAAAAATTTAGCGCTAGCAAAAAAAGAAGCCAAAAGGCTAGTGGAAGAAGAAAGCGCTAGGGCTGAAGACACCAAACAGGTGCCCAAACATTTCAAGACCTTTCAGATGGCCGACATATTTGTCCAATATGTCTCAGCCCCAAAGGTTCCACTTGGGCAACCAGGGACTGTGTATAATGTTCCAGCCAAGGTAAAAGAAATAAATTTGGGAGACCCGGGTGAATATCCAAGGCCAGTATATATTGGAGAAGACCATTCTATAGAGGAAGAGACTGATCTCATCATCTTTTCTTATAGAATTCGAGGATTGCTTCACGTAGAAGTAGTCAAGCATACCATTCCGATGGTTAATGGAGCAAGGCCAGTCGAACAAAGGGCATATCCTATGAACCCAAAATATTCCAAGATGGTCCGGGAAGAGATTGATAGACTTGTTGATGCCAGATTCATCTATGAGATAGAGCACACGGAATGGGTATCACCCATTGTGATAGTGCCCAAGAAGAATGGGAAAGTACGAGTGTGCATAGAGCTCAAAAAGGTCAATGCCGTAACCATAAGGGATCATTACCCCCCTTACCCTTCACTAAACATGTGCTAGAACCACTAGCAGGAAAGGAAGCCCATAGCTTCCTAGATGGATTGTACGGCTACAACCTGGAAGGATCAGCACAAGAAAGCCTTCGCCATTGAATGGGGCACTTATGCATACTGTGTCATGTCCTTTGGGCTGACCAATGCCCTCGACACCTTCTAGTGTTTAATTTTCACTGCCTACAAGGAATATCTTTGAAAATTGCTTGAGGTATTTGTGGATGACCTTTGTGTCAAATCCTCATGGAAGCCACACTAACTGCTTGCGTAGGTGTTCGAAAGATGCAAGCTATATCACATCTCATTGAACCCACTCAAATGTCAAATTTAGGTTAGACATGGACTTGGGGGGTGCACTACTAATAAACCCTCTGTATCACGTGCGTTCAAGGGCTATTAAGAAAACCCCTTACCTGTGAATTTCTCATGAATAAAATGACCCCTTTTTCTTTATAGACTTATAGTTTTTTTTTTCCAAAATCGATTTACCAGATGCTGCCCTATTATAACTATGCTTAATTCCTGAGGGGGGCAAAGAGGTAGCACACTTCCTAGCCAATGGACCCCCTCTTAAATAAGGACCCCCTCTTAAATAAGGACCATGCATGCTGCCTAATTAAATAGGCATTCTCCCTTACCAACTCATTGTAGGACAACTCTATAGGTAGGGGAAAGACAAGATTCTTAGACGATGTGTCCATGAAGATGAATATGTCTTCCTTCTAGAACATGCTCACTCTGCCTATGCTGGTGGGAGCTTTGTAGAAGATATCACTACATGTAAAGTCCTCACAATCGAGTTATGTCCTTAATGGCAGATGTAGCAGAATATGTCAAGCGATGTGATAAATGCCAATACACAGCAATTCCCACTTTAAGGATAGCATGCCCCTGAACCCTGTAGTGTCCTTGCAACCATTTGAAAAATGGGGCATTGATTTCATTGGACCCATCAGTCCAGCAACCAGATACATTCAAGCTAGAAATATAATTGCTGCTATGGACTATTGTACTTAATGGGTTGAAGCTTGGGCTACCCATAAAGCTGATGCGCGATTGATTGCCAAATTCCTTTATGAATCAATCCATCACATGCTTTGGTTTCCCCCTAGAGCTTGTGAGCAACTGCCAAATTCCTTTATAAATTAGTTATCACATGCTCCAATTGCCCCCCTAGTGCTTGTGAGTGATAATGGAACAACACGTTTCATTAATGAGGTAATCCAATTCCTTTTAGAAGAGTTTTTTGTTGTCACTGACAAAAAGTCCTCTCCCTATTACCCTCAAAAGCAAATGGCCAAGATAAAAGTATGAGAACAAGGTTTTGTGTTCCATTGCAACTAAAACTGTGGAGGCCAACCACAATGATTGGGAACAAAAGTTGCCCGGCAACACTTTGGGCCTACAGAACGTCCTACAAGGCAGCTATGAACACCACCCCTTCAGTTTAACATATGGTACTGAAGTGGTCATGCCAATGGAGTTATTGGTCCCCAGCTTACGCATTGTCATACAAAATAAGATCACAGGAAAAGTCTTAGGTTTTCGCCTTTTTGAGCTTAATGACACATGCCTTCTAGCTCTATACAACATGATTGTCAAAAATCTAAGGTGTAAACAATGGTTTGATGACTAGCTAAAAGACAAACAAATGAACAAGGACAACATGGTCCTCCTATTCAGCACATGAAGACTCACAGAAAGAAACTCAAGATCAGAGGCTCAGGACGACCCTTCCTAGTCACTGAGATAACCCCACAAGGCATTGTGCGCATAGAGACACTTGATAGTGTTGAAATGGCAGGCTATTTCAATGGTAGCAAATCAGAATGCTACTTTGGCGCACTCACCAAAGCCAACTTAAGAGCCATCCACGACAAGAAACAACAAAAAAGGACCATGAGGATCTGAAACAAGATGCCCAACAAGAGGCCAAAGCGAGGCAAGCCAAGATTTGGTAGAAACAAATCATGGTCAACATGGCCCAAGTGGTTGAGCTCGAAGAGGAAGAATGGGAGGTGAAGCCCAACGAGCTTCGTCCAAAAATCAGCTCTCCTAGATATAGGGGCTAATTACAATTTGATGTCTCATGAAACATGGCGTTCCCTCGGGGAACCTTCACTAAACGATACCCCTGCCACAATCACAATAGTGGCATCTCAGCATGTTCATTGATTAGGCACAGTCACCCTTTCATTCCACATTGGAAATAATCCCTTGGAAGGGAAGTTCTATGTAATGCCTGTAGGAAAAATACGCCAGGAAATACTCCTTGGAGGGGTTGGATGGGACACAACAAGTGCATTCATCGATTGGGACGCAAGGACAACAACCTTACAGCTCGCTCGAAGTTACGGTCCTCATGAGACGGATGAAGATCCTGTACACCTGCTGCTCCCATATGCCAAGCAATCACATCTCCACTCATCATCATTCCATCCTCAAATTCCCATAAATCCATTCCACTTAAGAATGGGCCACTCACCCTTCCAAACACATCATTGCCTTTCACACCCTCCCCACAACCACACGCGGCAGCAAATCCACTCCCACATATGTGTCAACAATCACACAAGCTATTGACCCACCATAGAAAACTAACCATACTAATACTTCTAACCAAACTAACATACTCACACAGGGCATGCCTTCTCCCCATTGGGTGCCTAAGAAGATCCTAATTGACAGGGCTATTATGAGGGCACATCTACATTTTGGATCCCCCGACAATCCAACTCTTACCCTCATCCACTAGCACCTAGAGCTCCTCGTCCCCCTCGTCGCCTCGCAGGCAAACAATTTGCCAACCACCACAAGCATATAGGGTACAGGGACAGATGTCGTCCCCAAAACACTCTCCATGACCCACCTCTTCTTAATCCAACCCTTAGTCGTGCACCCAAAACCAACCTCTAGATGGATCCCCAAACCTCTCCTACAAGCCCAACACTTCTATGAGGGAAATCGACATATTTGGATCCCCAAATCACCCCAACCCCAACTCCCACCTTGTGTCACTCCACAGTCACCCACCTTTCAATGAAAACCCAAGGCGGCCTCCGACACAAAGACTACCCCCAAGACAAAGGGAAGCACTATGACACCTAGCCCCCATTCCGCTGACAACCCTTACCAATGATATACCCTCAATGTCTGCAACTCCTCCACTTGTTATTCCTCGAAGCTCTCCAATGCCACCATCAACCGCTTCAGTTTTAGGCGCTCCCTTGTCATCAGCCTTTATACTCCCCAGGAATTGGACGTCCCCACCTCACCATCACCAAATTGGAACTAACTCCTAACTTTGGTAAATTGGGCATGTAGTCGGTACAAAACCCATAAACGGGGCACTGGCCGCATAGCCCAAGGGTACAAAACCTGACTTAGGGTGTCCCACCAAAAACAAAACCTGCCACCATGACCGTGCCATTTGCATCCCCCATTTTCCACGATTGCAACACATTAAATTTTTAAACTTGCCACGGCTATTCCGAATATGCCACGGCTGCAGCACTAACATTCAATTAAACTGCCAACAGTCGTTATAACTTTTGTTCAACTTGCCTGTTCAACTTGCCACGGTTGTAGAAACCCACAAATGAAGTGCCACGGTTGTTCTAAAAGTGCCACGACTGTACCATTTCCCCCAAATGAAGTGCCACACCTATTCCATCCTCCCCACATTTAGGATGCATGTTCCAACAACTGCCATGCCCATTCATTGAAGATGCCACACCCATTCGCTGGGAATGCCACGCCGCCTGCACCATCTAGGTTTCCACGACCGTATCCTTCTAGAAAAGTATATATATGGGTCCCACCCCCTCATTTCCTCATTTTCAGCTCTTAGTGTACCCAAACTCTTGCCATTTTTTATCTCAAACCTTCATGTGCTCAAACTCTCTATCCCCAATGGTGGCTGACACCTTGGAATCCTCCCTAGAGGTCCAGCACCACCCCACCCTCAGGAGAAAGTACTCGACGGGGGGACACTTTGAGGAATATGCTCACCACCCCACACAGTTATCCCATCTGGGGGATCCACTCATGAAGCAACCCTCATGAGGAACAACCAAAAAGTAGAGGACAAGCTCCTCTACTTTTACAAGGCCATGTTACAGGGTAGTGGCAGCCTCGGGGGGGTCAATTACAAAAAAATGTAAATATCACGTGCGTTCAACAGAAGCATATTTTTAATTTATGAAACTTACAGAAATATATTTACATAAGGGTATGATTTAAAATATTTTCAAAAAAAATTATAGATTCATAAAAAAAGGGGATATTATATGGATAAAAAAATTCACAGATAAAGGATTTAAAATATAGGCCTTGAACGCATGCGATAGGGGTATTCTACATATAGTGACCCCCCCGAGGTGGCAGCAGACCTTGTAGTAGTCAGATGATTGAAGCAACTAGGGGTTGTGTTGGCCGTTTGCCAACACTGGACCCATGTGGGCCAGATTTGTACAACTACCTCTACTTCATAGAAAATTATGATACCAACCTAGATACATGTGAAGAGCTTGACAATGAGGGCCATCCAGAGAGAGTGGAGTTAAGCATGGACTTAATCAGAGATGCCCTCCAATTCCCACAAATGGATCAGCCTTATGTGTGGCTAACGAATGCCCCCAAGTTAACCAAGGGAACCTATAGGGGATGAACTAACAAGGACAGGGTTGAATGGGCCAATATCACTTAGGAAGATCTGGTCATTCTAGCTAGGGCCTTACAGTTTCTTTTGACCACCCGTTGGACAAATATGTTCAACCGATGCACCATGTCCACCTTGGCCAGGGTACACTAGGGGTAGATGATGGTGAATTGGGTAGAGTACCTACACAATGAGCTCCATGCAGCCTGCTCCAATCTGCAGGGGAAGCTTGTAAGCAACTACGCTCCTGACAAAAGTACTTCACCATGGGAAGATCTACCCCGAGCCATCCAACTCAGTGGCCTAGATGCAGTACTCATATCCATGCCCCCATCGCCATCCTATCCCCAACCACCACCCTCAAAGCACCATCACCCAGAACCTAAAGGCAAGGAGCAAGTACCCCCACTACCCAGTTAAGGCCCTACACAAGAGGAGCTAGAAGCAGAGGAAGCCAGACGAAAGGCCACAGAAGAGGAGAGGTAAAAAATGACCTTTTTTAATCAAAATCTTCTACAACCCTTCCCTCATAAAGCTTTGCAGATTTCCCCCCTCATTTCCCCTCATGCTTTTTATGTCAACACACTGGAGACCCTCTGTTGGTTGAGGTTAAGGAGCTTCAGCTTAAGCCAAGCATACTAGAGAGTGTGCATGCGGCCCATGGAGTAGTGCCCAACTTTGCACTTGGATTCTCTCATATGGCCCATGACTTGATTACCCAGATGACAGATTGTATATACTGCCAATAGGAGGTGGTTGTTGTTTCGAAAAGAGAGATGTTACTGGCAAAGGATTAGGAGCATATCTTTGAAGATTTATACACAGCCAATCTGATCAACCTCTTTAGCTATAGAACATGATAGATGAGAAGGAGCAACAACTCTAGTAGTCCATCAGAACTATCATTGAACTCTAGCACTAGCTCCAGCAAGCTCATGAATCTGCACAGAGGGCCCAACAGGATCTATCTTTAGCATAGGCCATTGCCAAAGACTCGTAGAATTGAGATCATGCTACGAAAGAGGCTCTTACAGACACCCAGATGGATTTCCAACACTATAGGGAGGTATCGAGGACACACTCTGTGAGATGGAGGAACAGTTGGATGTAGCAGAAGCCAAAGCAACATAGCCGTCACCACCAACACCATCTTCTCCTTCCTCCAACGCCATCTTCTCCTTCCTCCAACACCACAAATCAAAAAGTCGATGCACTCATGGATACAGCCATAGAGATTCTCGTACTCTCCCTCCCCCCCCACGAAACCCCTTCCAACTCTTGGACCTCCACTACAGGAGTGTCCAGCTCAACCTATTCTAGCATAACATTTTTTTGGACAAGCCCCTCTCCCACCAAACCTATACCTATATCCTCACAAAATGTCCCCTCTCCAACATCGCCCTCATTCCCCATATTTTCTTCCACAGGGACTCATCTCTTTCACCCACCCCCACATCTTCTATGATCTGCATCTCCACCCTCTCCGAGGAGCCACTCTGATCAACTGGTGTCATCTACTTAGATTCGGCCAACTAGCACACCTAGTTGATCTTATTGACCTCTCTGTCTCTGAAGGCCTATGTCCATAACTCTACTCCTCTGAAAGGATAGCTGATGCTCTGCAACAACTCCACATAGTAGGTGTTGGCACATGGTTGCAGCATATCGCTCCCTTCGTAGTAGTAGTGACAAACTTCCTCCATACTTTGTGGCTGTGGGCTTCTTATCCTCTACCATAGGTGCCACGTACACATGGAAATCATGGGCATCTGCCAATTTGATGACTCGCATGTGGCCTTCCCCATCGACTTCACACCCAAGGAGGAAGCTGCAGAGGAGCCAGAGGCATTTTTTAGATCCCACGGCCCGAAAGACTCTGCAGACAAAGCTCACGACCAGGATAGGCACGACGGAGGTGATGATAGCTAGGGCGGACTCCCCCCTCCACCCCCACCACCCTCATCTCCCCCACATTACCCTCCACCCTCGAGCTCCTCTCACCCAAGCGCCACCACCCAAGCACCCCCACCCCCACCCCCATCTGGTTCCTCAACACTACCCCTCTTCCCTCCCCATTCATTTTCCTACCCCACCTCCCTCACCACCCTCTTTGTACTTGAATTTGGGGATGCACACAACATTCAGAGATATCCCTTCACAAAGCCCCCACCACTACTTCACAAGAGCTTCTTCATTGACTACCCATTGACCCTCATCACCGACTCCTCATCCCATCTCTCAATCCTAGAAGAAGGTGAAATTCCACTACCACGACCACTTGAGCGCGAGGAGGTCGACCCTCTGCTTAATCCACTCCACTGGTAGGACCCCCCTCGAATGAATAGAGTTTGAGCAAGCCATACAAATCTTGCTTGGTCGACAGCTCCAGGCCACACCAATTACATGCATCATGGATCGCATGGACATCAATTTCGTGCATCCATATATTGAGGCCAAGCATTGAACATGGTGGTGAGAGCATCCACCATGCTAACAAGGAGGATACCATCGGCCACCTGCCACTACTCGCCCCATCACTTTCAAACTCACGAGCAAGTAGCCAGCCTGGAGGTGCCTTTTTTTGCTGAAGCTCTTGCACGTGGGAAACATATTGCAAGGCGCCGTGACCCCTCCACATCAACCCAGACTACCTACCAATCAGAAGATGGTGGGGGGGGAACCTCTTCCACAAGGAGCAACAAAAGAACTCAAAGCTGTAGTTTAACTTTCCATGGTTCGCTCCTCCGATGGCACTGCATAGAGGAGTCTTTGGTCAAGCACTTCTACAAGTTCACCCGCCGATATAATCAGGTTCTAGACTTAGTCGTGATAGGGACAATAAGATTCTTCAACTTGATCATCACGGAGATGGAGGCCTTCCTTGATTGGGACCACTACCATGAAGGCGTGCACGGCTTGGCCTCCTTCGACATCAACAAAGGGCCAACACTCAAACAAATTTTTAGCTACTATGAGCGCATCATGTGGATTCCCTCCTGGTGACTACAAACTTTTGAAGACATGATGGAGATGACATTTTGGACCAGCTATAGAGTCTTCCATTGAGCACCCCCTACTCCTACCTCGCGCCGCGAATTTATCCGCACTTATTCTATCTACTACCGCTAGATTTGGCCAGCTCTGAGGACGAACCTAAATTAGGGCGAGGTTACATTACTTTTTAAGCATAGCTGCACTTATTGTACTCATTTTTTGTAACCATGCAATGCACTTAATGTAAAAGAGACATGGGATGACCAAGCCTACGGCTTGTGTAATGCTGATCATAAGGAATAGTTGTACATAGAGCTAAGAAGACTAGTTTTGGTCCCAAATTGTAAATGGGTAGCCGGCCATTGTAAATGGGTAGCCGGCCATTGTAAACTATAAGCTCTTGTATGTAAGACATTTGATGAAATATGAAAACAAAAAATCATATTGGCCTCATTTGAGTTTTGCCTCTCTCTCTCTCTCTCTCTCTCTCACTCTCATGAGCTTGTGGTTGTATGCTTGCTTGTTGTGATTTTATGCTTGATTGTTGGTGTGTGCTTGTAGGGATGGTGATGCTCTAGCTTCTCTCCTTCTCTCCCCTCTCTTTGCCCTCTACCAAGTCCTTCTTGTATGCATGGGGAATGAGGTGAAGGTTGAGCTTTCCATAGCTCCATCCTTCTTGCTCTCTACCTACCTATTGAATCTCTACTTAGGTGACACAAGTAGAGGTGGAGTGAGCCCCTAGCGGCTTCACATTGAGGAGTTAACCCTCATTAGGGTTGGCTAAGTGCACCTCTCTAAACTCGACCCTTGCATGTTGTTTCTCATTAGGAACTCAATGGAGTCTTCTTGGGCCCTTTAATTTGGACGTTTAGTGAAATGCTTAAAATGCTAATCCATCTTTGACCAAGCCTAGAAGCCTAGTCCTAAAAGCATATATTTGATTTTTCACAAAAACAAAAAAGAATAAAAAAAGGAGATATTCCTAGATCTGGCCACCTAGGTGACTTTAAAGCTTTGTAATGGGCTGTCAGTCAGTAATCATAGCCTGCAGCAACCTTTTCGAACTCCAAACATTCCAAAAATTCGTCACTTTCTTCCCCCCTTTTTTGTGTGTACACCAGATCTCTTTCTCTCTCTAAATCTTCTCTCTAAAACGCCCTGCACTCCTTCTCCATGGAAAAAAGCATCTTTCTCTACTCCAAAAGCCATAGCTAACAGATCTGTACTCCTAAATGAGCCTTCTCTCTCCAAACCCACAGTAGTAGCCATGGCTTGCAGGGAAGAAGCTTACCATGAGCATTCTCTCTACAGTACTTGGTCCTCTCTCCATAGCTAGCAGGTCTGTACTCCTAAATGAGCCTTCTGTCTCCAAACCCACAGTAGTAGCCATGGCTTGCAAGGAAGAAGCTTACCAGGAGCATTCTTTCTACAATACTTGGTTCTCTCTCCAAACCCACAGTAGTAGCACAGAAGAACCTTTTCATGAAGTATTCTCTCTCTATATTGCTTAGCAGCCATAGCTTGCACTAAAGAAGCTTCCCATGATGCATTGTCTCCTTTGCATTTTCGTCTCACCATTGCCAACCCTCTCTATGTTTCTTTGGCTCCCTTTCTGGCTTCTTTCTCTATCCACAATGCAGCTCTAGAGAAGCAACCCTCATCTCCATTCTTCCCATTATTTTTTGATACCATATCCTGCTCTTTCCACTCCTATTCAACCCAAGCTTACAAGCCTACTTTCTTGTAGATGGCACTACAAGACATCACCAATAAGCCTTCTAAGATCCGCCTTCAAGTTGATTTGGAGACAGAATACGCAACCCTACGCAGTAGGCATGTTGCACCCAATATTTCATACGATCAGCTTCGAATGCAAGGAGCAAAGGCCATTGATCTTTGGATTGATGGAAATCTTTATCCACCAGATCCAATATCTGGTGCCCCTCCACCATTCAAAAGCATTACAAGTTTTCTTATGTTTGTTGGTGATGGTTTCAATGGGCTTCTTGGCTATTGTAGGAGATTACACATGTTGTGGCTAGATGAGGTAGCTGAAAAGAGGCAAACACAATTTGTCTTCGACCAGCTTCAAGCGGCATCGACTAAGCAGATCAATGGTTTGATGCAGAGGAATAAAGAGCTCTCAGAGGAGCTTGAGGTGCAGAAGAATAATCTAGCGGATCGTGTGCGCACAATAAATCAATTTACCGATAATTATGTTTGTCTTCAACACTCCACTCGTAATCTTTGGCGTCGTGTTCACCATTTCACTCATCTTCCCATGGGATATCACGCAAGGCAAAGAAAACGTAAAGCTGTTGGGTTGCTTTCAAAGACAGCAGGCGCATGCAAGAGGCGTAAACAAACAACCAGGTAAAAATTTTTGTAGGAATTATAGCAGCTTTGAGAAGCAATTAATGAATAAAGCATCTCTCATGGTTGACCATTGTGATTGTAGGGCTTGTGCAACAGCTATACTAGGATGTAACAACGCTGAGGACAATGTTAATGCCTCCCTTCTTCAGCATGTCCTTCAGGAGAAGGATATTATGGAAATGATAATAGGTTCTGGTAATGATAAGCTGCGGGAGACCCTTCGTCAACATTTCTTGAAGGAAATCAAAGAAATTGTCACCCCCAAAGAGATGCTTGATATATGTGACTCAGCAGGTATTAGCCAGAAAGGTTACAGAGCAATGTACAGGTCAATCACTTTAGGGTTACGAGCAAAGGGAGTTACGCAATCCTTGCTTCCAACACTTTATAGCTTACAGATGGCAAAGAAGTGTGCTAATGGTGATATTGCATCCATGTTCGAGGGTGGGTACAAGTGGGTGGAGGATATTATGCCAATGCCAACAATCAAACCCTTTGAATACAATGCATCCATGTTCGAGGGTGGGTACAAGTGGGTGGAGGATATTATGCCAATGCCAACAATCAAACCCTTTGAATACAATGCATATAACAATGTCTACATTGACATGGAAGTGCTACAAAAAGCAATGATTCAGTACTATGGCCTCACACTTGAAGAGACAGGTGGAAATGCCATGTTTGTCTTGAAGCTGGATGAATGTCAAGTGGTTAAAGGTCAAAGACTGGAGCGTGTTAGTTTAACCTTGATGAGCCGAGCACTTAGAGGAAGGCCTTTAGAGACCCAAGAGTTGGATGCAACTGAAGACAGCAACAATAGAGGTCAAGGGCATAAGCAAGACTACTACAGCATTCAATCAGAGAAGAACATCTGGTGGCAAGCAGCATGGGTCCTCCCAAAAGAGAACCATGATACCTTGAGGTGGTATTTTGAACGGTCTGGCATTCAACATGTCGTCTCTTGTCAGGTCAATGGTCAGAAGCTTGATGTTCCCGGAATAGGCTGCTTTAACGTTGAATGGCACTTGGGTGGCGATCTAAAAACCTTAAAGTGTATGTTGGGTTGTAAAACAGGTGCGAATACTATATTTTCATGTGTTTACTGTTGTCATTCCAAGACAGCAGTAGACTCAAGAGTAAAAGGGAAACAACCTAGCAAAGGCAAAAGTCAAAAATAGGTGGGTGCAAAAAAAGCAATCGTTTTTTATGCTGAACAGAGGAAAGGATCAAAGGTATGGCATAATGGCATATTAAGTTGTGACCAGAGCAAGCCACCTAGTCGTGACCAGGAGGACAATGCTTGGAACCCAATCTTGGAAATTCCACTATGTCAAGTGCATGTGTGCACATTACATGCAAGACTGAGGATTTTGGATAAGCTATTGATGCTCCACATAAACTATGTCTAGAACATGGAGCCCGAAGATCGACGAGAAGAGTCAATACGTGCACTAGAGGGTGTACTTTCCTCTATGGGATTACATGCTGGAGCAGTGGTCTTGACAAAGGACAGAAAATCAAACCCTACACAAGACAACCCTAATAAAATTTGCATGGGTGGATCAAAGGCAAGACACTTGCTATCAAACCACTTGGGTTCTCATAGCCACACTGACTTTGAAATTTGGAAGAAGATATGTGATGTCACAACATATCGAGGAAATGATGCCAGGCTTGGCCTAAAACGTGCACATGTATGGGAGGTGTGTAATAAAATGGTCGATCTTCTAGAGCGACCTCACCTGGATGGCCATGGTATTGAGGCACTTAAACAAGCCACTTGTAGATTCACAGAAGAAATGGTCGAGGCATGGGGAGAAACACACATTACTCACTACATGGTAATGTTGTATTTATTGTGTCCTTGTAGTATGTTCTTCATACTGTTTGTTGACTTTTTGTAATTTTCTATGCAGCATATATTGTATGCACATGGGCCATACTTTCTCGATAGATATGGCTCTTTAGCACTTTGGAGCAATCAAGGCATGGAGAAATCACATTACCAAGCAAAGGCCGTGTATTTTAAGGGCACTCGCCATGGTGGTGGCAAAGTCAAGAGTAATGCACTCCATGAAATGTTCAACTGGTTCTATCGCATTCTGGTTGGCAAAAAAAGGCAGAAAAGTCGCGGTAATTTGTCTCTTAGGCGTCAAATAATGAAAACTGTTAATGCAAGAAGAACTGAAGGATACAACAGATCAAATGCTAGGGAGAGACTACGGCAGTGGGTAGCAAGCAAGCGTCGGTGTGGTTCCTCATGGGCTTAAACTCTCTGATTATAATCTTTTTGTGTTTTTAAATTTTTTAAAAGTTTTAAAAAATTATATTTATAGACATATTTAAGTCATTTTTCATTTATAGAAACCACATTTCAATTTCTTCTTTGTGCTCTACTCTCTCTTGCCCTCCCACTATCTCTTGCACTCGTAAATACCTAGGCCATGCCAGAAGAACACGAGCAAGACTTGCGGTTTTTCGATCAACTCGGCCCACTACAGCAAAAAGGACAAGTCTACCTATCGTAACAGAGCAAGAGGCAAAGGAGATGAGAGAAGAAGAGCGCAGGAAGGAGGCCGAAGAAGCACAACGCAGGAAGGAAGCTGAAGAAGCAGGGCCTAGTAGAGAAGCAGAAGAAGAGCGGCGTCGAAAAGAAGCCGAGGAAGGTCAAGGGCAGCCACCGGAGATTGTTATTGAGGCCGACACCCTAGAACAGCTAGAGGTTATCTTATAGAACAGGGAGGTCGAGCTCTTGTCCTACGGCATCACGAAAGATACCATTGACAAAGAGTTTGCTCTTGTGAGGGCAGCTTGGGAGACAGAAATGCAAAAGAGACAGCAGCCCAAAGAGGACGCAAGGAGGGCAAGCCAAGCACAGCCAACAAGCAGCCACAACATCCAGGCGGCCAGTCAAGAAGTGTGGTAAAAGAATGGAGGGAAAGTTTCGGGACCAACAAGAAGAGGAAGAGCGTGCACAAAAGAAAAAGAAGTTCAGGTCTGAACGACCACCGTGGGAGAATCAAAGACCACCACCGCCTCCACCAGTTACAAAGAAGAAGAGAAAATGGAGGCCAGGGACAGTCGCGCTACGAGAGATTAGGAAATATCAGAAAAGCACAGATCTTCTCATCCCCAAGGCACCATTCTCTCGACTGGTGAGAGAAACAATGGAAAAATATTCTGACAGGGTTGACCGCATACAGAGCACAGCTCTTGAAGCTCTTCAAGAAGCTACTGAAGATATTGTAGTTTCTGTTTTTGAAGACTCAGTGCTGGCTATGGTACATGCCAAGAGAGTTACTTTGAAGCTTGTAGATATGTCCCTAGCCCTACGTCTACGTTTAGAGCGTAGCCTTCTACCTCAATAGGCTAACCCATTTTGTAATTCTCCCTACAAAATTTTGTAATGTTCCCAGATTCCTTTGTAGCTTTTTCACACATTAATGAAAACTTTGTGAGTTGTGTTACATTCTTTGTTGAGTCCATTTTTTTTGTATGCTCAGTGCCAATGAACATTTCATTTAAACATTATAAAAGCACTATACACACAGGAAAACACACACACACACACATACATATATATATATATACACACACAAACATATATACACACATATATATACATATACAAATATATATACATATGCACACATATATATATATATATGTACACACACACACACATATATATGAATATTTATATATACAAAAAATGTAGATCCTATAAAGTCAACTAGAGAAACTTATAGAGTGCCTTATGAGCCTCAAGGCAAAAAAAATAAAAAAAAATGCCATGTGCGCTACGGCGCGTTAATCTCTAGTTTGACCAGGTCAAAATGGAGATTTACGCGTCGTAGCGCACATGGCATTTTTTTAATTTTTTTTTGATATCTATGGTCTGGTGAGGCTCATATGACCATTATAAATGCACCTAGAGACCCTTATAGAGTGCCTTATGAGCCTCAAGGTCAAAAAAATTAAAAAAATTAAAAAAATTTGCCTTGTGCGCTACGGCGCGTTAATCGGCACTTTGACCAAGTTAAAATGTCGATTTACGCGCCGTAGCGCACATGGTATTTTTTTTATTTTTTTTTGATATCACATGGTCTGGTGAGGCTCTAAGACCCTTTAGGTGCCCTAACAGCCCTAAAATCTTATATATTTATATAAAATATTATATATATGTATATATATCTGATAATAGCCTTAAAATCTTATACACACACACATATACACACACACATATATACACACACATATATATATGTATATATATACATATATGTACATATATATATACATATATGTGAGTGTGTTTACATCTATAAATACAATATTTTTTCATACCGCTCTAACCCAATCTCGATTACTTTTTTTAATCACGATCACAATTAAAAAAAATCCTAAACAATTTTTCCTATGAACACATGAACAAAATCTTAAAATTGCGAGGCTTGAAATGGTATATCACAAGTACGCCAGGAAAAATCACAACTTACAATGCACAACAAAAAAATTTTATTAAACTTGGAAGAGAAGTTTGCATTACATCTTTTTAATAAGCTCTTGGAAGAGCTCAGGAGAGAGAGTTCTAGAGGCTGGTTTCTGGCCTAAGCTTTGGAATACATCACTCGGCTCATTGATTCCTTGAGCCTGAGAAAGGGCACAATGGCCTAAAACTGAGCCGGGATGGTTGCCCGTGAAGCAATACAAGGCAGCTTCCCTAGCTACCAAAATACATTTATTTATGTTCGAGGCTAGGGGGTTCTCCGACAAGACTGCACTAAGTGCTTTACATTTTAGGAGCTCGGCATAGGCGATCTCTACATATTCTAAATGAAAAACCCGCACTATGTCGGCCCTGAGGGCAGGTATGTAGTGCCAAAGGGATGCATCTCGACCCTCTGACTTTGGCCGCATTCCTCCTACGCGCATAGCAAACTTGTCCACTTCAAAAGGAGTCTGTCAACATGTCAATATAGAAGTTAGGAAGCGTGAAATGATACAAAAAATAATTTGCTTTACAACTAAGAAGTAAGGACATACCTCAGTTGCATCGTCACTTGCAACTAGTTGCTCATTCGTCAGGTTTATGCTTCCTTGGTCTTGAGCATCGCCAGCAACCAAGGGCATGTGTGGTTCAAAGGCAGCTACGCTCTCATAGAATTGCACTTCTTGCTTTATTTCAACGAGCGCTTTGGCCACTACAACTTCCAAGGTACTGCTACCAATATCATATGCAAGCGCTTTTGTGAGGTTGTCATCTTCAAAAGAAATTTTCACTTTTCCTTTGTCTTGACCCCCAGCATTCACGGCAATAATAGAAAGTGCCTCATCCTCACGAAACCCGAGTGTCTTGGCAATGTCATCCAAAAACAAAAACTCTTTCCCATCAATAATGATTGGATGCAAAGACATGATAACAAGGTCTGGGACCTCCTCGAGTACTTCATCACCCTCTAGAACTAGGTCCCGGAACCTCCTCGGGGACATTATCTTGTAGAGCCACCAATGCCATTGAAGCCTCCCATTGTTCTGTAACATTCTCTTCCTCAGCATGGGCCTCTTGGACCTGCTCCATTAGCTTTACTTTGTCTTTTTCTTTTTCCTTGCCACTTTCTTTTGCCACACCCTCTTGTAACAGAAGGACCAAAACCATGTCCCAGCTTAGGAAAGAAGTGCCGATGTTGCCCATTTGTAGTTCCAGGAGTAAGTCTTCCTCCTCATTTCTGTAGTCCTTTTATGTGAGGGATTTTAAAAACCTGGATAGGCGAAATCTAAAATTCTTCTCTTCCCTGAATATGTACTTGATGAGGTCAACTGGAACCCATAAGCCCTCATCACCCTCAAACATGATGGAGTACGTGCTGATGTGTTCATCCATATACTGAATGACATCTGTAAAAGCATCCGCGTGTAGATGCATTGTTGCACGTACATCAATTGCTCCCTCAAACATAGGGACGATCTCATCAACCCTATGAAGTAACTCAAGCTTTCCTAGCTGTGCAATAAGTGCATCAAGTAGAGGTGCCATGCTATGAGTGATTGGAGGAAATAGAGAGTGTGTGATACAGAAAGGTGTGCGAAATTGAGAGCAAGTGTTAGGAGAGAACGATAATTGTCAATTGATGTAAATGAGTAAAGTATCGTTTATATATGGGCGACCTTGTTATAAAATTTTTAAAAACTTTTAAAATTTGTAAGTACCAAAATTTTTTTAAAAAATGGTATGCGAAAGCAAGAACGTATCCTTCCATCGCAAGGTCATTTCCAATTTACTAGTGGCTCACGCCACAGATGCTTCTGTGACCAACCTTACACTATCACAAAAAAATAAAACTGCACAAGACAATTGAAAAACCTTAATAAGACAGTGAGGCAAAAAAATTGAAATTGTATTTACTTCAATTCAAGATTACATATCCAGTGGTTATCTGATAGCTACACAGCCAGGGAAAGTAATTTCTCTACAAAGAAAAGATCGTTCCTGCCTTTTGCGCACTACTCTACCATTGATTATCAAAGCAAAATCACCACTGAGTGAGAATCGAAGAACTAAGTAGTCACGTAAGTTGGCAAGGGACCAGTCATCATTCACAGTAACATCTTCTACATCCCCACCTTGCATGGATATATGTAGCGCACCCTGTTCTGTAGAGGTTGTGTCGGAGTCTAACGCCTCCCATTCTCCATTTGTAAGCTTCCATCGCCTGTAAGGAAATGCAATGGACAACTGTTGCTTGGCAATATGATAGCGCATCACAACCTTCTCAACAATTACTCCGCATCTGATGGTGTCTCCATTGTGTTGAACAACTTTTTTATCCCATGCAGGTGATAAGAAACAAGTCAGAGCTCTCTCCCCCTTTGCAATCCATAAAGTTGGGGTACGATGTGTGTCACTTGTACGGAACAGGTACACAAAGAGGTGTAGAGGTATGAAGCAGGTTATGGTTGCTTTGTGAGATCCATATGTGCACTTCATAGCATTTTGCACCTTGCTTTCGATCTGCAAACAAGCCATGGCCACTGAAGCATTGTCTGGAATTGGCCATTCAATAGATGTGAGAGTTGGCGTAGGTTTTGGAACTAATTTTCCAGTACCATTTGCTGTCGTGGGAACCACATATGTATCCTCATAGAAGAAGATGTTTCGTGCAAGAAGTTGTGCAGCTGGACACCCTCCAAAGATTAAACTACCAAGCTCCACATGGTATGCTTCAAAGGTTCCTGAAATTGCCTCCATAGGCTCCCATTCACTATAGTTTGAGGGAAAAATATCTACGCACAGGAACCCAAGAACAATCAAAGCAGTGCTCAGTATACCATTATTAGCACACAATTGATTTAAAAACAAGAATATAAAGTGGTGAAATAACTTACAATTTGCAGGAAATCGTTGACGTTGGTCATGGTCTGCTAGTTTCAGCTTTGTTGCCTTGTAAACATGTTGGACCTTGGCTAGCTTTTTTCCATCACGATTTTGTTTGAGCTCCAATATCTGCCCTTTCCAATGGTGACTTTGTATATCAACGTATCGCTTTGACACCTTGTGGCTTCCTCTTGTACTAGGCTGCATCGTAATCCAGTTCCACTTCTCGTACTGTTTGATGTTCCAGTGCCCATCCTCATCTTGACCACTGCTACAAGAGAGAGATTGAATACTGATCGGAGGCCTTCGAGCTCTAGAAGAAGACATCAGATGTATATATTAGAGAGATTATAAACCTTGATGGCAAAGAAAAATAGAATGGTGAGAAAAAAACTTAGACTAGGGAGATGTAAAAAAGAGAAGGAGTTGTAGAGCAAGTTCCAAGGGCTTGGCTGTGCTATTACTGCACTTTGAAAGAGGATATTGGAGGGGATGAGAGGAGACAATGAGTAAGATTATGAGAGCCAAAGCATTTGCAACTCAAGCTTCCATAGCTTGGCTCCACTGTTACACTCTGTAAAAGGAGGTTGGACAAGGTAGAAGGATGTAAGTGAGGATCAAACTTCCCTAGCTTCTGAGAGGAGGTTGCAGATCAAGCTTCCATAGCTAAGCTCTGCTGTTACACTCTGTAAAAGGAGGTTGGACAAGGAAGATGGATGAAGTAAGGAAATGTAAGTGAGGATCAAACTTCTATAGCCTCTGAGAGGAGGTTGCAGATCAAGCTTCCATAGCTAAGCTCTGCTGTTACACTCTGTAAAAGGAGGTTGGACAAGGAAGAAGGATGAAGGAAGGAAATGTAAGTGAGGATCAAGCTTCCATAGCTTCTAAGAGGAGGTTGCAGATCAGAGGATCAAGCTTCCATAGCTTCTAAGAGGAGGTTGCAGATCAAGCTTCCATAGCTATAGATCTGGGTTTCTGAGTGAAGAGAGAGGTAGATCAAGAGGTAGATAGCTAAAAGAAGTAGTCTAGAGAGTGAAAAACGCCTTGCTATGAGAAAGGGGGAAGAGAGAGCGTTTTGGAGGGAACGTGGGAGAGAGGGATAGTGGAAAGTGAAGGGGAATGTGCATTGAATGCATGGGAACTCGTTTTTGGGCCTCTATCACTTTGGAGGCCTTAGTTAATGATGGCTGCAGGCTGCTGGCAGGCTGCAGCTATCCTTTTCTATATAAAATAGGGAAAAAATGCATATACGTTTTGAATTTTTGAGTTTTAGTTGATTTTGAAAATTTAAAAAGAGCCTATTTAGCCTATTATTCTAAGTTTGACCACTACCTTCTAGGCTCTTACAAACCATTGGTGTCAGTCCACATGTAATCTCCCTATTTGTCTATTTCTTAATCACCTCCATTAGGCAATGGCAAATTAAAGGGCCCAAAAAGACTCCATTGAGTTCCTAATGCTTCTTCTCTCCCTCTCTCTTGTGTGCAAGGTAGTAACGGTTACGATTAACAACCATAAAGTCAATATTAGGTAATTTGGGAAAAATCTCACATTTTGGGAATCAATTACTCCATATAGTTTTGGACATATCTTAAACATACTAACTCCAAATTTGTCGGAGATCATAGATTTAGACTCTACTCTTTAAGATCTTTCCAATGATATGTCACATGAGGGGGTTTTGACAAACTTTTGGACAAGTTTACCATGCTCCCATTTTTTAAATGGGAATGGGATTTTTCCCAAATTATCTAATATGGTGTTCATACATCCCAAATGGCATATGATGCACCCAAAGATGAATGAATGTCTCAGCTCCAAAGAAACTAGGGTCATGTAGACAATCATGGAAACTAAAAGAAAACATCTCAGAGTCGGAATTGTGCAAGAACTCATGTGAACCAATTTCATCATCCACTATATGATAGATGGAATCATCTAAGGCATGATCCACTACATCAATGCAAGTATAGGCATGATCCAAAATATGTAACATGCCCTCATTTTTGAAACCCTTTGCATATGTATGGTCCTCCAAAAAGTAAAAGCATGATCAACAAGATCAATATAAGAATCATCGTGTATCCACACATGAGATGAAAGTGGCATCATCCATCAAATCACTGACCATTTCATCCTCACAATGTCTAAATTCATCATCATGATCATGGTCTGTGTCCACCAATGGTATCCATGTATAACCTTTATCCCGAGATAGGTCAACCTCTCTAATCACTGGATCTAAAAAACATTTTAAATCAAATACAAAGCTCTCTAGATCCATATGCAGAATCTTGCCTCTCCTACAATGTCTCACCTCAATCAAATCATCAGTACTCTCATGCATTATTCCTCACTACTCAAATACATGAACTCTATCCACACAAATGCTTAAAAGAGTTCTATGAAAACTAGAAATAGTGGTCGTATATCAGTGATATCTCCACAAATAGAAATCCTAAAAGAATAGCCTGATGTATTTAACACTAGGATTTTAGGTCTATGCTCATAGGTGTCTCTGTTACTTGTATGCAAAGTATCACTAACCTTAAGTGTGCTAATGGATACACTCATCCTAAGGGTGCTAATAGATGCATCACTAATCAAATGCACACTATCCTCTAGAATGTCATCACCCACGATTAACTAGAGTGTCGATATGATCTATAAGAAATATGATAGGCATAGAAGTGTTGATGCTCGGTATATTGCTCGATATGCTTGCTACCATCTTCACCCTCGAGATCATGCCCACATGATCTAACTCACACACATCACTATCACACACATAATCATCATGTGCATATGTGTCAGTGGCATCACATGTATCAATATAATCATGTGTATGTTTGTGTGATACATCAATATCATCATCTGTGTGTATGTAATGTAACATCATCATCATCCCCATCATAATACAATGAATGAATCAGTCTAGGTAAATGAGAAACATCATCTTTGTCTATGTAATACAACATCAGTATCTTCATTATCCCATCATAATACAATGAATGAATCACTCTAAGTAAATGAGAACCAATGAGACGATGGCTAGTCAATGTCATGGATGAATCGTAGAAGCTATCAAGGCCCATGCAAATACCACTATGATAGTGGGGTGAAAGTTTAAGAAAAATAGAAACATAGTATGATAAGGCTCTATGAATGATCATCATGATCATCACCACCCATATAATCATCTATAGTTGCATCACGAACATCATCATCATCATCATCCTCGATGGAATGATATGGATCAAAACCATAATTGCACGTGCACCACTCCTCCCAGAAGTATTGGTATGTGCAAAGGGTCCCAAATCGGCTAATTAAATCTAAGTAGACATCATAGCTCCTTGTCTAATGCCATACAAAAGGATGTAAGGATGTATACATGTACATAGCCCTGCGCTTATCAGAATAACATAATAATGTCACCTGCTTATCCAAATTAAACATCTGATAGTCATGATCTCAGGGGGTGCATTACTAAGAAACCCTATGTATCACGTTCATTCAAGGGGTATTTAAGAAATCCTTGTGAATTTTTCATGAATAAAATGACCCCTTTTCATTTTGGACTTATGGTTTTTTTTTCAAAATCGATTAAAAAAACCTTTTCTTTAAATGTATTCCTATACTTTTACCTTAAATTTTTTAATTAAAAAACCCCTTAATTTGAAGTCATGTGCTATACTTACATACTTTTAGGTGAACCCCCCAAGGTCATGATATGCACACAGCTTGCTTGCATGGCATACATACACAATGTTACACCTCGACACCATACCAACATCCAAAATTCCTAAAGTGTGAAGAGAGTGTGAACAACTCACCAAATCCTCAAATTTGTGACACAATGTACCAAGATCTCACACAATGCACATGAATAATCCCCAATATCACTCAATAACTAAGCTACATGTTAACACCAACCAACACACTAAAGGCATATGAACAAGCCCAAAGTGCGTGTACAAACTCTCAAAAATACCCAAAAGTGAAAAATCCCACAATATACCAAGATCTCACAATAAGTGTGAATAATCCCAAAATCAACGAACATACACCAATATCATAATTCATGTGAACACCTCAAACAAAGCATAAGAATGGCCAAAATAATGTCAATCTATCGGCAAGACATAAAGCATATGAACAAAGCTCACAAAAAATACCCAAATGTCCCCACAATACACTAGGCATGTAACTAGCTATGCACAAGACTCACATCCTGTGTAAAAAAGCTCCAAATAATAATGGGCTATGGAGGGAAGGTCTTAGTGTGTATGGGTAAACAAATAATGGGCTAGTCAAGGTGTGGATGATGGGAAAATGGACAAAAAATATAAATAGACCCAAAATGTGAAAGGGAGAGGTGTAACCCTAGAACTAAAGGTGAGAAACCTTCTTCTTTTCTCATGCTGGGGTGACCAAATGAAACAGTGGTTTCTAGTTGTCAATCAAGTCAACACCGGGCCTTAAAACAACATACCTTAGACTTTGTAAGGAAAAGATAATATGATTTTACCAATTATATATGGTGATACACCATAGCCTTGTACATGACTTTTAATATCACAACATTTTATTGACAAAGGTTTTGCTAAGAATAAAATGCTGAGTATATAACATACATAAGTAAATTGAGTTTCCTATGAATGTTTTACAAAAAACAATATTGAATTATTAAGATTAGTAATTTATTGGTGTATTGATTTTTAAACATCTTCTAAGAGATATATGCTACTTTATTGGTGTATGAAATTTTATACATCTTCCAAGAGATATATTTTTGAAGGGTCTAGTAAAAGTAATAATTATTTTGGTAGCCTCTAGGATAGGGTTTTTGAATCTATGTCATTTTATTAATAAGGCACTAAAGTGTTGTTTTTAATTATTTTAATAATCAGAAATGCAATCTAAGGACCAATTGATAAATAAGCATTAGTTGACAAGGGAGATGTACAAGGTTTTTATGTTTTAAGAAGGAAAAAGCATATTATGGTAAGTAAATAACAAACCATTACTAAGATGGTAATGAAATTTGAAGAAGCTTAAAAGAACTAATAGTGGAAAAAGACAAAATCATTCCTTAATCAATAGGAGGTGAAGAAATCTTGAACCTATCATCCCAATTGCAAAAAAGAGGATTAAGGTAAGAAAAAGCCTAGAGCGTAAGCCTATAGTGTAGCAAAGCAGCATGAAATAACAAAGAATTACTAAGATGGTAATTAAATTTGAAGAACTTTAAAAGAATTGATAGTGGGAAAAAAAATTCATTCTGTAACTAATAGGAGGTGACAAAATCTTGAACCTTATTGTCCCGATTATGGAAGAGAATTAAGGTGAGTAAAAGCCTAGAATGTATAAAAAGCCTAGATGTGAGCCTATAGTGTAGCAAAGTAGGATTCTTTACACCTCTCTTATGCAGATGTCTCATGGCAAACCAAAATTCCTTATACCATGCCAATGTAGATGTATCAATAGGATAAAGGAAATACATTAATAACCTTATTTCCACATAGAGTTTACATATACCACCCCAGTAGTAAGTATGTATATTAATTGATTTAATATGTGAAAACTCTACAAGAAGCAACCCTCCTCATTGTGGGAAAGAATAGTTATCATGTTTTAAATGCTAAAAATGTAAGATCCCTGTTCCCACCGAGCAACGGATTCGGGGTACTAGTAGTGGAAGTAGCACTTCTCGCGCGGGACAGGGGTCCCACAGTCGGGGCCTCGCCCATGGATATCCGGACAAGAGACTAATCCGTCGGTTTCTCCAAAACCAAACCCGGAAAAACTTCCTTTACTCGGAAAGCACGGGCGATTCCACCAGGATAACACTTTACTCTAACGTAGTCAAGACCATTACTGATCAAACTGATCCGACTGCACCTATAAAGGTACTCGGTCAGATTAAGGAAGAAACTTGCACTTGGATCATTGGGATCAACGCTTTTTTCCCCATCAAGAGGCACAGCCGTTGATTCCTATCCATAGAACAATTACTATCCGGGATTTACTTCATCTATCGTAATAACAGAAATTGAGTCTCGATTCCATCAGTCCAACCTAACCCCATCCAGTCCCATGGGTTAGCCAACTGCCCAACCACTGTAGTGATGGGATCCAATTAGGAATTTGGTTAGGTTTTGTCCCGGGTACCAAGGAAAAGAGTTCCAAGGCCCCCTAGCCGGAAGTTCATGCAAACATAAAACTAGTCACACCACTTACACACCCAATATGAAATTGCCTTTTTCTCAGCATCAGCTAACTTTAAAACAATCCTTTAATGAAACCATTATGTCACTGATGACAATCTTCCAAATTATCCAATTGATTCTTAATTTCCCATCATTCCTTCATCAGAGTATCTATGGCATCATTGGCAACCAGAACGCTCACCACCTGTCCACTCAGGGGCCTTTTCAATAGGTCCTAGTCCATAATACTCGGCAATATAATCACTTATAAAAATCAAGATGGACTCTCGTTGAAGATAAGTAAGATCAACCAACAGATCCATATAAAGAGCCATGGACTCATCCATTGAAGACCAGCAAGGTCAATCAACCAGATCCATGCCCGGTTTCACAACTCCTTGTTCCAATATCTTCCTCGACGCACGTGTGGGTATCCTAGGCGACCCAGAGCCCGAGCACCCTATGGTCAGCACCCTCTAGGATCCTTCGCAGGTGACCTAGCGCTTCACTCATAGGCCGCTTCCTTGGTCCCTCATCCACCGTACCGGAAGCTCACCATTTTAATCGAACCGAGGCGGGTCAAGACCTCGGCCGACTTTGTTACACGAGACGTCCTCCATTGACTCTCCGTCAGCAGTTGCAACTTTATCAGTTAGGTCTCCACGACCTTAATCACAAGACGGTCAAAATACTTCCCCAGTATTCTTGACATAAAACAGCCATTTACAAACAGCATTTACAAACAGTTTACAAATACAGTTTCTATATTAACTCTCATTTTTCCACATTATCCCTCATTAATCCACATTACTTATTCCACATTCCATTTATATGTGTACTCATCCAATCGCATCATTTTCCATCTCTTCACTTCAGATTCCTTCACATCATATATCATATATTCACATCCATATCCACATTCACATTCACATAAATACATCCATATATCCACATCCATACATCCACATCCACATCCGCATTCACATCCATACATCCATATCTACATGCTTACCTCCATTTTCACATTCTCATTTATACATCCACATCCCATATCCACATTCATACATACACATCCATATCCACATCCATACATCCACATCCACATACATACATCCACTATCACGTCCTCATTCATACATCCACATCCTCATTCATACACCCACATCCACATCCACATTTCCATTCCCATTCACATACATACATACATACATCCACATCCACATTCCCATTCACATCTATACATTCACATCTATACATCCATATCTACATCCACATACATACGTACATCCACATCCACATTCCACATTCACATCTATACATCCACATCTACATCCACATCCACATTCCCATTCACATCCACATCCACATCCACATTCCCATTCACATCTATACATCACATCTACATCCACATTCATACATACATCCACATCCATACATCACATCTACATCCACATTCATACATACATCCACATCCACATTCCAATTCATATAACCCTATATGCCTTCACATCTAATCTTTTATATCACATCCATTCTCGCGCTATCACAACCCATATACATCTTATCCTATCACATACACTTCTTACCTCATCCCATACACATCTTATCAGATCTTAATTCATCTTATCACCTCCTAACTTATTTCATAAGCATCTTATTACCTCTTATCACATCTTATACACCTCTTATCACATCCTATCACATCTCATATCTATTTATAGAATACAAGAGAATTCTTATATTTGATATAAGATTTCTTCACATTTATTTATGCATAAATTCTATTTAAGGAGATTAATACTTTCGAAGTAAAAATCAATCTTTTATGCATCTTCCTATGCATAAATTCATTTTAAATGAAAATGACACTTTTGAATTAAATTTCAATCTTTTATGCATTTTCCTATGCATAAATTCAATTTAGATGAGAATGACACTTTTTCAATTTAGATGAGAATGACACTTTTGAATTAAAAATCAATCTTTTATGTATCTTCTTATGCATAAATTCAATTAGGTAGGAATTACACTTTTAGAATAAAAGAATTGTGAGAGCTACGGGGTTGGCTTGGGAGAGTTCAACTACTAGTCTTTGTTGAGCAAAAATCTCAATTTCTTCTTTCATTGCATTAATAGCTCACCGCGTAGCTGCTACTCTTTCAACTTCCTCTTTGGTTTGGCCATCAGGCATAAGTTTTGGGTTGGGGGTGGTGTTCGAGCTAGCGTCACTACTAGCTAGTGTGCTAGTAGCAATGCCTAGTCGACTTAGGTCTTGGGCTTTGTCTAAGGAACCACACAAAGATGTGGTGTCACTTAGTGCGAGCCTAAGGTTTTCTTGTATCCTCGTGACCATCCCCTCTACGAATGTAGAAGCCATGGCCAACTGGCTTGATCCAATCGGAAGTGTCATAGAGGTGCTTTCAACCATTTGCCACTTCTGAGTGTGTCGATAAGCACCCTTGGCGTGAGGGGAACTGAGCTATAGAAGAGGGAGAGAATACAAAGGCAACTCATGACTCAAGAGACATGGATATGATCAATATAGGCTTGGATTAGAGCAAAACATGACTGATGAGTCATGAAATGACAAAGATGGGAGAGGATCACAAGGGGAGCAAGCTTGAGGGAGAGCAAGATTCTCTCTCTTTCTTTCTAGAAAAAGAAATCTCTCTCTCTCTCTCTCTCTCTCTCTTCTTCACTATGCCAAAATTCTTGCTACCAAACTCAACCAAAGTGATTTTAGTTTGCATACAAAACTGGTGCAAATTTTGATAGGTCAATGGGCTAGTTCTTCCTCTGCCCCCGCCTTCTACGGCACATGATCAAACCTTTTCATCTTCCATTCATGCTTTGACTCCAATCTTGCCTTAATGCCCATGTTTACGTACACAGAAACAAAAATTATATATTAATCTGTACATGAGCGTGCTGCGCGATGGAGCATGCGGAGGGTGGTTACAGCTCGTGACGCTCACATACTGCACCTCAACGATGCCCTTCCCATTGACCGGGCGGTTAAGACCCAACGCCCAAGACTCCTCTGGTGCACACATCACCGATATCACCTTGTGCACTCTTTTTTGTCTAAACTCTCTAGAGATTAGCTGAGATAGTGGAGCTCGGATCTCATAGCGCGCGCACGCAGAGAGAGAAAGGGCTCTTTTGCAATGCGGAGGGCAAGGAAGCCTTGGTGTATGTGCCCGCAGTGTCAGCATATGTGGTCAGCTCTTATCGCCACAAGCTTGACGTAATCCACCTCCTCTTCGACCATGCTATAGCAAAGGCTGGGCTCCACGATCTTCAGTAGACCATGTTCCAAAGCCACAAAAATTCAAGGCGCCAAGCAAAGCGAATGCTACATCGAGAGCCCGTCACCACCATCGCTCACCAGAGGGGACCTTTCTTAAAACACATCATGCTCTTTCCAGCACCACGAACGTTTAGGGAGAGTGGGTGGGGGGCGTTGTTCGATGGCATCAGTCAGTTGGCGCAGTCATGGACTTGAGTTGTAGGCGTGGTCTGCGCGGAGCAGAAGCACAGCATGGCGGTGGAGTATAGTCGGTTGGCTGCCTGGCAGTACGCAGGGGTGGACCCGGCGTGCCAGCAGAGAGTAGGTTTGAGACTCTCTGCTGGCGCGTCAGGTCGGCTTTAGTTAGATTTCGGGGTGCCTCAATACGTGGCACCCCGTTGACCTGAACATTGGTCCATGCAAAATGTTGTTAACATGTGTACAAATACATGTCTAGATGTCACGTGTATAGACATGTGGGAGGTGAGATTCTAACCAAGTACCTCCCTAATCCCAAACGGGTGCCTTACCAACTCCACTACGACACAACCATGACGAAGCCATATTTGCACATGTATACAGTCCCATGTCTAAACATAGGCGCATACACCCAGAGCAGGCGTAAGTTCAAAAAGAGTCCCCCCTAGGGGCAAGGCTACCGGCTATGGGCGCAATCAAATGGGGTGCCACGTATTGAGGCACCCCGAAATCTACCTAAAGCCACAGTCGCCAGAGTTGGCGTAGTCTGTGCTTGTTTGTTTTGTTTTGTTTTTTTTAATATATAGAGAGAAGAAAAATAAATAAATGTTATAGAGAAAAGCAACTTGGGGGCGTTTTTTGAAAAAATGCTATAGAAGAAGCAATTGGCGGGCTTCTTTTTTTAAAAATACTATAGAGAAAAAATTGGGGGTTTTTTTATAAAAAATATTGATTAACAAGATTAGAGGCTAATTACTTTTTTGTGCTAATCATAAAAACCAAAATTTTAAAGCAAAAGCCTCTCAATGCATAGCCCAAATGAGATGCTAAATCTTGCCAAAACTTGCACAACTATGTCCAATTAAGGTAATTGGCATGCTCCGTACACAATGCAATGTCCGTTTCATCAAAATCCATCATTTAGGGCCTTAAATGAGTGATTTTTCTTCACTTTCTATGCCAAACACAATAATTTTGCATTACAAAATCCTCTTCAATCCACCCCTCAAAATCAAGCAATAACTTGATGGATTTGTGCATACATGTATGCAATTAGGGTAATTGGCATGCTTCAAACACAATGGCGGGGTTTGTTTCATCAAAATTCCATGATTTTATACTCAATGAGTAATTTTTTTAAATTTTCTTGAAAAAGAGTGCAAAATTAAACAAAAATTTAAAAAAATTCTCATGGTAGATACGTCAATGGAAGCACGCCGAAGTAGCTCAACAAAGCCACCACCACCATGCCTCAAGTGTAGCCACCACTCTCTCTCACTCCCTCCCTCACACACACACTCACACAAGCATTGAAGGTAAGAGATAGGCAAGGTTTGAGAGAAGAGTAGAACACTATCTTCACTTGAGAGCATACAAGAGTGCATACAATACTGCATAGAAGAATCAGGATTTAGAGTTACATTTTAACCTTTATACTTTGCCCATAGTGTTCACACTTGGCCAGCTAATGTTAAAAATGAGGTCCTAGTGCATCCAAGACTACCTACACTAGTGCAAACACCTTGTCCTAGCTAGTAACTCTAACCTTATCATCCCATGGTGCACCTTTCATATACAAGTAGCAATTGCACATGTTAAATAATTCATTACAAGAGATATTAATTCTCTAGTTTAAAAATGAGTAGAGGTAAGTGAGAGTTGCCTCACTAATGCATTTCATTATTCCTGTGGCATATTGGGTTTGGGTTGGAATCTAGGTTCCCTGAGGCATGAGAGAAGAGTCCCATTGAGTGGTTGAGAGACTTGACAATGATCTTATTGATCATATTCTCATTTTGGAGGATCATGCGCACATAGAGGGATTTACACATGAGGATGGGTGCATAGCTTAGGTCATGCATATACACACATGGATATAGTGGATCATGTCTTGGATGTCTTGAGTTGTGCTACATGAGGCAACAGTGTCAATTCCCATCTGACTTTACATGATACTGACTACAAGCTATGTGCATTTAGTTTTTGTAATTATTGACATGACCCTATGTTTTGTGGAGCCGAGAAATTTGTTTTTAGATGCATCATTCGCCATTTGCATTGTATGATTTTTTATTATATGGCTCAACATTTAGATGCACCTATGGCATATCCTAGTCTTGACCTCCATGATGGTTCTTTTGTGCTAGGATATTTTGACATTTTGGGCACACGTTTTGAGTTCATCGGGTGGATATCTTTAGTTTTGGACTCACATTACAACTGTGAGGATGGGTAAGTTGTTGGTCTTCCCTTCGACATAGGAGGATTTGGGGATAGCCTTATCACATTAACATTGGTATTGTTAAGAAATATGGTGCCATGGTGGAGAACAAGAAAAGTATGGAGTGAGTGTGAGAAGGCACATCACACCAAGTGAGAATTATTCCACATGATGCAAGAGAAAATTCAAGTTGTACTCTCCTATTAAAACCCTAAAGATCTCTCTAGCTAATCACTATGTATAAACGTACATAATCCAAGCATATACTTATCCACCCGACCACCCTCGAGCCCAAGGGTGCACACATAAATATAATGAAGAACCACATACCTAACCTTGGTGTCCCATACTCGGAGAGTTTACCTTAAAAAATGTTTGTGTACAATGTGAGTTCAGAAGGAGGGGTTTTTTAATTAGATACATTGAGAAAATTTAACAGGATTACACTAAACAAGAGGGGTTTTTTTATTTAATTTTAGAAAAAATTTTGTTAGTTCATAAGTAAAGAGTGGTTGTTTTATTGGGGAAAATTTTTTTTGTTAAGGGGTTTCTTAAATACCTCTTGAACGCACGTGATACCTAGGGTTTTCTAGTAGTACATCCCCCGAGATCCTATACCACCAAGAAGTATGTCTTCAATCTAGGAGCACATAGCTCTAGCATGAAATGGCAAGAGAGTAGATACAATTCTCTATACAAGAGAACATCCCTTGAGTGCCCCATGCCCCTATTATATAGGAGAGCTCTCAAGTGACTCGACTCTCTATTTCCAAAGTGACTCTTGACCTTCCATTTCCAGAGTGACTCTTGACCTTCCATTTCCAGAGTGACTCTTGGCCTTCCATTTCCATGTTTGACCTTTGATTCCCTAACCCTAACCTCAACTCAAGGTTAGGCCTAATCATAGTCCCACTAGAGCATGTTCCCATGCTCCGATGCTACTCACATGCCTAGGGTGGGTTAGCCTCCTAGTATGTACACATGATGTGCACATAACATACTTCCCCTCTCTCAAAACATTGCACTCTTGCAATAAAAAGAAGGAAACCTGCGTTGAACGTTCTCAACTAACTCCCAAGTTGAATCCTCGATTTCCCTATCTTTCCACTTAATGTTAACCTCAGGTATTAAGTGATCACAAAGTTTCCTTTCCTTGAATTCAAGAACCTTTTCAGGTTCATGTGGAACATAGGATAAATCTTTGACTTGAGGAGTGATTGTGTTATCCTCACCTCCCAACTTCTCTTTCAGTTTACTGACATGAAAGACTGGATGAACTCTAATATGTGGAGGTAGTTTTAGCTCATACGCAACCATGTGCCAATACGACGTATAACTTGGAACAGACCATAATATATACGAGATAATTTTGAGCACTTTTCTGTTGACAAAGTCTGGGAATCTTTAGGAACTTTCAAATAAACCAATGGGTGGTTGCAAGATGAGGGTACTCACTTTCGTTCACTCTCTCCAAAATTGGGACATCCATCCATCTCGGGCGGAGTACCTCGATCGTGATAGTGCCGCGAATCAAAAGACGACACGTGGCTCCCGAGCCTAAATCAACATATCTCGATCGAGATGCCAACTAATGCCACGCTAGCAGGTCCGGCTTTCCAGGCGTCATCCATGTCACCAATACATGTCACCGCCACCACAATATCTCGATCGAGATATCTATGCCACTCGGATCCACATCAGGGCCACGCTGTATCCCCGTAGGCATATTTGACTAGCACATCTCCATCGTCCACGTATCTCGAACGAGAAATATACATCCAATCGCGACCATTCATTGTTCGAGGTAATCGGATACAATCTCCACCGTCCCCATATCTCGATCGAGATACTGAGTTCAAATCTCAGCCGTCCAAATATCTCGATCGTGATATAGAGATTCAATCTGCACCGTCCGAATATCTCGATCGAGATACGTAGATGCAATATCCACCGTCCAATTATCTCGATCGAGATAAGGAAACGCAATCTATACCGTCCATTCACGTACGCTGGAAGATGCGATCTCGGCCGTTTAAATATCTCGATCGAGGTATATAATGAATCTTGACCGTCGAGATACCTTTTCGTGGTAATGCCTCTAAATCGTGGCCGTCCAATTACCTCGATCGAGATATTAATATCAAATCTGAGCCGTCGATCCTTCCCCAACCCTAGAATTAGGTGTGTATCTTGGCCGTATGTTGCACTAACCCTAATATCCAGAGCGTTAATCTTGCAAACCCTAAATTGCATGATGTTACCAAACCTCGATCGAGGTTATAAAACCGGAAAACTTTTTTTTTTGGCTCATTTTCACAAGTCGTTTTCACTCCCTTGCTCTCTCTTGATTTGGATTAGTGTTAGTGAGCCCATTAGCTTTGTTTTTAGCTTCATTAGTGCTACTTAGCACTAAGCATTAGACCTTTCACATTAGACCCTTCACATTGGACCCTTCACATTGGGCTTAGGTTTTAGCATGGAGGGCCACGAGGAGGGCCACGAGGAGGGCCGCTCATCTATTGCGGACCTCATCGCGGAGATAGACCGTGAGCTAGCGGCTATCCGTAGGAGTGCTAGAGACACTCCGTCTACATTACATATCGTGGCAGACTTGGAGGCGATGCTTGCGTCCCTTCGTAGCCTTCACGATATTGTTTATGTAGATGAGTGGATAGCCCACCATCGCGCTGCTCCGGTGTCACATGGCCTGACATATCGTCAGGTCTGTGATCTTGCTCCTATTAGGGATGGGGCTTTTCTAGATCTTTTCCTCGATAGTCGTGGGATGAGGCCCGGGGCGGGGAAGCCCCTCACTATTTCGCGGTGTTCGCATCCTCGTATGGCGGCACATATCTATAGTCGATATGTTGCCGCATATGGGAGGATGCCGAACAACCGCCAGATCCCCATATACTTCGCAAAGCAGTTATATGCGGAGTTTGTCTTAGGGGAGGAGGTCGATTACACCAGCCATCGTCCGGGTGGTGGTGCTGGCCGAGGCCGTCTCCAGGACCAGGGTAGGCGGCCTCCACCAGCACTTCGTGTAGCACCTGCCGCCACAGATCCTTCATTTGTGCCATTGTCGACAGTAGAGGCTCTTGGCACGCAGGTCGGCATTGACGTACGGAGTACCACGGAGAGCATCCAGCACGTGGTGCGCCTATTCTCACGAGCTATACCGACGACAGATGTGGAGGTATTTACATATATATTACGTCTTAAGTTTTTTTGGTCATTTATCTTCATGTTTATATGTACTTTTCTATATTTTTACATGAGCAGCATGGTTGATTGTGTCACGCAGGTTCCCACACCTGCCACTCAGAGGCTCACTCAGGAGTTGGTAGAGGCGAGAGCGGAGATAGACCGCCTCCGAGCTGCATTACAGATGGCAGAGGCAGCTACTGCAGAGGCACAGCATCTGAGAGAGTCCGACATCCAGCAGGTAGGTTTCTCTTGCACGTTTAAGTTACAAATTTCTTTAAGTAATACCTAATGAGAGACTAATCAAATATTTTAATGCTTTACTTTTTTGCGTAGGCTCGGACCGAGGTAGAGAGCTCCAGAGCTGAGGCACAGCATCATCAGATCATGGAGCAGATTGCCCAGCACAGGGCAGAGCAGCTGATGCTTCATGTTCGAGAGTATCGTAGATCATCCGATGTGACAGTGCCTTACCTACCGTTATATCCACGGCCTATCACAGAGGTTTTTCGACGACCTCTCCCTCAGGATGCACCTCCCTTCCTACGGGATGCATGCTGCTGTTTATGTATCGAGGACATTGATAGTACAGGAGGATATGCCCTAGGATGTGGACATATTTTCCACTTGTCTTGCATCACCCAGGAGCTCGTCCGGTTCTCAGCATGCCCATCCTGCCGTGCACGCGTCGACTTAGCGACGTACAGGGTATTGGGCATCGATGATCTTCACCCAGGCCTTGTACGAGTAGATGCCAGGACTGGGAGGCCTGTCGACTTTACATCAGCTATGGACTTGGGACTCGACGCCTTCGACGATAGAGCCCAGGAGCCTGAGGTGCCTCCTGAGATAGAGTGGAGCTCACATGAGTTCGACGCTTACCAGAGAGTGCTACATGAGAGCCAGGTGACAGCATTTGAGCGCGTGGGTGGTGCTGGCCCTAGTGGCACAGCGGGTGATGGTGCTAGCAGCAGTGCTGCTTCTCATGAGCAGCGTGTCCTTACAGCAGAGGAGCTTACACGAGCAGAGTGGCAGACACGCACCATTGCAGATTATAGATTTTGGGTGTACAGACAGAGGCGTCTTGCATTAGCACGACGCAGAGAGAGAGAGAGAGAGGGCCATAGCAGCTTTTGGGACTCGTGAGCTCCTGAGTATACCGGCACCAGCTCACGATCCTTCCTTTGAGGCAGACCTCCCCGCAGACATTCGACGACCCCCGCAACCGGCACAGCCTCCTCGACGTGCACAGCAGCCTCGACGCGCACGTCGACCGGCAGTTAGAGATGACGATTTTGATTGGGTTGCTGTTGATAGTGACTAAACTCAGACTAGCTGGGTTAGCTCACTTACATTGTACTTAGATTTTTGGGCAGTGACTAACCTCAGGCTAGCTGGGGTAGCTCATTTTCATTCTGATGTACTTATTTGATGTTTATATCATTATGAGTTTTCTCATTATTGAGTATCATTACATTTTAGTTGATGTTCTTGATTTTATTATATTTCTTAACACTTTTGCTATCATATTGTTTGTTGAAAATCTCCATGCCATCGTACCCAAACATGCTCCGATGGGGACCAAACTTTGCAAGCATGTGGGGGTGGGCCCCCCCACATGCTTGCAAAGTTTGGTCCCCATCGGAGCATGTTTGGGTTGGCAATGGGCGCCCAGTGTGGTTTTTTCAAGTCTCTTGGTGCTTAAGAGGCCATGGAAAATCCGGGCCTTCCCCATACCATCGTACCCAAACATGCTCCGATGGGGACCAAACTTTGCAAGCGTGTGGGGGTGGGCCCCCCCCACATGCTTGCAAAGTTTGGTCACAATCAAAGCATGTTTGGGTTGGCAATCGGCGCCCAGTGCGGGTTTTTCAAGTCTCTTGGTGCTTAAGAGGCCATGGAAAATCCGGGCCTTCCCCATACCATCGTACCCAAACATGCTCCGATGGGGACCAAACTTTGCAAGCATGTGGGGGTGGGCCCCCCCCACATGCTTGCAAAGTTTGGTCCCCATCGGAGCATGTTTGGATTGGCAATCGGCGCCCAGTGCGGGTTTTTCAAGTCTCTTGGTGCTTAAGAGGCCATGGAAAATCCGGGCCTTCCCCATACCATCGTACCCAAACATGCTCCGATGGAGACCAAACTTTGCAAGCATGTGGGGGTGGGCCCCCCCCACATGCTTGCAAAGTTTGGTCCCCATCGGAGCATGTTTGGGTTGGCAATCGGCGCCCAGTGCGGGTTTTTCAAGTCTCTTGGTGCCTAAGAGGCCATGGAAAATCCGGGCCTTCCCCATACCATCGTACCCAAACATTCTCCGATGGGGACCAAACTTTGCAAGGATGTGGGGGGGGCCCACCCCCACATGCTTGCAAAGTTTGGTCACAATCAGAGCATGTTTGGGTTGGCAATGGGCGCCCAGTGCGGGTTTTTCAAGTCTCTTGGTGCTTAAGAGGCCATGGAAAATCCGGGCCTTCCCCATACCATCGTACCCAAACATTCTCCGATGGGGACCAAACTTTGCAAGGATGTGGGGGGGGCCCACCCCCACATGCTTGCAAAGTTTGGTCACAATCAGAGCATGTTTGGGTTGGCAATGGGCGCCCAGTGCGGGTTTTTCAAGTCTCTTGGTGCTTAAGAGGCCATGGAAAATCCGGGCCTTCCCCATACCATCGTACCCAAACATGCTCCGATGGGGACCAAACTTTGCAAGCATGTGGGGGTGGGCCCCCCCCACATGCTTGCAAAGTTTGGTCCCCATCGGAGCATGTTTGGATTGGCAATCGGCGCCCAGTGCGGGTTTTTCAAGTCTCTTGGTGCCTAAGAGGCCATGGAAAATCCGGGCCTTCCCCATACCATCGTACCCAAACATGCTCCGATGGGGACCAAACTTTGCAAGCATGTGGGGGGGCCCACCCCCACATGCTTGCAAAGTTTGGTCCCCATCGGAGCATGTTTGGGTTGGCAATGGGCGCCCAGTGCGGGTTTTTCAAGTCTCTTGGTGCTTAAGAGGCCATGGAAAATCCGGGCCTTCCCCATACCATCGTACCCAAACATTCTCCGATGGGGACCAAACTTTGCAAGGATGTGGGGGGGGCCCACCCCCACATGCTTGCAAAGTTTGGTCACAATCAGAGCATGTTTGGGTTGGCAATGGGCGCCCAGTGCGGGTTTTTCATGTCTCTTGGTGCCTAAGAGGCCATGGAAAATCCGGGCCTTCCCCATACCATCGTACCCAAACATGCTCCGATGGGGACCAAACTTTGCAAGGATGTGGGGGGGCCCACCCCCACATGCTTGCAAAGTTTGGTCCCCATCGGAGCATGTTTGGGTTGGCAATCGGCGCCCAGTGCGGGTTTTTCAAGTCTCTTGGTGCCTAAGAGGCCATGGAAAATCCGGGCCTTCCCCATACCATCGTACCCAAACATTCTCCGATGGGGACCAAACTTTGCAAGGATGTGGGGGGGGCCCACCCCCACATGCTTGCAAAGTTTGGTCACAATCAGAGCATGTTTGGGTTGGCAATGGGCGCCCAGTGCGGGTTTTTCAAGTCTCTTGGTGCTTAAGAGGCCATGGAAAATCCGGGCCTTCCCCATACCATCGTACCCAAACATTCTCCGATGGGGACCAAACTTTGCAAGGATGTGGGGGGGGCCCACCCCCACATGCTTGCAAAGTTTGGTCACAATCAGAGCATGTTTGGGTTGGCAATGGGCGCCCAGTGCGGGTTTTTCAAGTCTCTTGGTGCTTAAGAGGCCATGGAAAATCCGGGCCTTCCCCATACCATCGTACCCAAACATTCTCCGATGGGGACCAAACTTTGCAAGGATGTGGGGGGGGCCCACCCCCACATGCTTGCAAAGTTTGGTCACAATCAGAGCATGTTTGGGTTGGCAATGGGCGCCCAGTGCGGGTTTTTCAAGTCTCTTGGTGCTTAAGAGGCCATGGAAAATCCGGGCCTTCCCCATACCATCGTACCCAAACATGCTCCGATGGGGACCAAACTTTGCAAGCATGTGGGGGTGGGCCCCCCCCACATGCTTGCAAAGTTTGGTCCCCATCGGAGCATGTTTGGATTGGCAATCGGCGCCCAGTGCGGGTTTTTCAAGTCTCTTGGTGCCTAAGAGGCCATGGAGAATCCGGGCCTTCCCCATACCATCGTACCCAAACATGCTCCGATGGGGACCAAACTTTGCAAGCATGTGGGGGGGGCCCACCCCCACATGCTTGCAAAGTTTGGTCCCCATCGGAGCATGTTTGGGTTGGCAATGGGCGCCCAGTGCGGGTTTTTCAAGTCTCTTGGTGCTTAAGAGGCCATGGAAAATCCGGGCCTTCCCCATACCATCGTACCCAAACATGCTCCGATGGGGACCAAACTTTGCAAGCGTGTGGGGGTGGGCCCCCCCCAAATGCTTGCAAAGTTTGGTCCCCATCGGAGCATGTTTGGGTTGGCAATCGGCGCCCAGTGCGGTTTTTTCAAGTCTCTTGGTGCTTAAGAGGCCATGGAAAATCCGGGCCTTCCCCATACCATCGTACCCAAACATGCTCCGATGGGGACCAAACTTTGCAAGGATGTGGGGGGGGCCCACCCCCACGTGCTTGCAAAGTTTGGTCACAATCAGAGCATGTTTGGGTTGGCAATGGGCGCCCAGTGCGGGTTTTTCAAGTCTCTTGGTGCTTAAGAGGCCATGGAAAATCCGGGCCTTCCCCATACCATCGTACCCAAACATTCTCCGATGGGGACCAAACTTTGCAAGGATGTGGGGGGGGCCCACCCCCACATGCTTGCAAAGTTTGGTCACAATCAGAGCATGTTTGGGTTGGCAATCGGCGCCCAGTGCGGGTTTTTCAAGTCTCTTGGTGCCTAAGAGGCCATGGAAAATCCGGGCCTTCCCCATACCATCGTACCCAAACATGCTCCGATGGGGACCAAACTTTGCAAGAATGTGGGGATGGGCCCCCCCCACATGCTTGCAAAGTTTGGTCCCCATCGGAGCATGTTTGGATTGGCAATCGGCGCCCAGTGCGGGTTTTTCAAGTCTCTTGGTGCCTAAGAGGCCATGGAAAATCCGGGCCTTCCCCATACCATCGTACCCAAACATGCTCCGATGGGGACCAAACTTTGCAAGCATGTGGGGGGGGCCCACCCCCACACGCTTGCAAAGTTTGGTCCCCATCGGAGCATGTTTGGGTACCATGGTATGGGGAAGGCCCGGATTTTCCATGGCCTCTTAAGCACCAAGAGACTTGAAAAAACCGCACTGGGCGCCCATTGCCAACCCAAACATGCTCTGATGGGGACCAAACTTTGCAAGCATGTGGGGGGGGCCCACCCCCACATGCTTGCAAAGTTTGGTCCCCATCGGAGCATGTTTGGGTACGATGGTATGGGGAAGGCCCGGATTTTCCATGGCCTCTTAAGCACCAAGAGACTTGAAAAACCCGCACTGGGCGCCCATTGCCAACCCAAACATGCTCTGATTGTGACCAAACTTTGCAAGCATGTGGGGGTTGGCCCCCCCCACATCCTTGCAAAGTTTGGTCCCCATCGGAGAATGTTTGGGTACGATGGTATGGGGAAGGCCCGGATTTTCCATGGCCTCTTAAGCACCAAGAGACTTGAAAAACCCGCACTGGGCGCCCATTGCCAACCCAAACATGCTCTGATTGTGACCAAACTTTGCAAGCATGTGGGGGTGGGCCCCCCCCACATCCTTGCAAAGTTTGGTCCCCATCGGAGAATGTTTGGGTACGATGGTATGGGGAAGGCCCGGATTTTCCATGGCCTCTTAGGCACCAAGAGACTTGAAAAACCCGCACTGGGCGCCGATTGCCAACCCAAACATGCTCTGATTGTGACCAAACTTTGCAAGCATGTGGGGGTGGGCCCCCCCCACATCCTTGCAAAGTTTGGTCCCCATCGGAGAATGTTTGGGTACGATGGTATGGGGAAGGCCCGGATTTTCCATGGCCTCTTAAGCACCAAGAGACTTGAAAAACCCGCACTGGGCGCCCATTGCCAACCCAAACATGCTCTGATTGTGACCAAACTTTGCAAGCACGTGGGGGTGGGCCCCCCCCACATCCTTGCAAAGTTTGGTCCCCATCGGAGCATGTTTGGGTACGATGGTATGGGGAAGGCCCGGATTTTCCATGGCCTCTTAAGCACCAAGAGACTTGAAAAAACCGCACTGGGCGCCGATTGCCAACCCAAACATGCTCCGATGGGGACCAAACTTTGCAAGCATTTGGGGGGGGCCCACCCCCACACGCTTGCAAAGTTTGGTCCCCATCGGAGCATGTTTGGGTACGATGGTATGGGGAAGGCCCGGATTTTCCATGGCCTCTTAAGCACCAAGAGACTTGAAAAAACCGCACTGGGCGCCCATTGCCAACCCAAACATGCTCCGATGGGGACCAAACTTTGCAAGCATGTGGGGGGGGCCCACCCCCACATGCTTGCAAAGTTTGGTCCCCATCGGAGCATGTTTGGGTACGATGGCATGGAGATTTTCAACAAACAATATGATAGCCAAAGTGTTAAAAAATATAATAAAATCAAGAACATCAAGTAAAATGTAATGATACTCAATAATGAGAAAACTCATAATGATATAAACATCAAATAAGTACATCAGAATGAAAATGAGCTACCCCAGCTAGTCTGAGGTTAGTCACTGCCCAAAAATCTAAGTACAATGTAAGTGAGCTAACCCAGCTAGTCTGAGTTTAGTCACTATCAAGATAGAGATCTAGTCAGCAGCACCCTCTCTAGCTCTCAACTGCTCTAGAATGCTCTCATGGTCATCCACTCGAAGCCGAAAACGAGGGTGAGAACTGTGTTTTCGGCTCTGTACTCGAACAAGAGTGAGCCTGGTAGCAACCACTAGATGAGAGAACTGAAATGCCTCTAACTCCCACTTCCACTGCTGGAACTCAAGACTCCCCCGATGAAGTCGAATCTGCTGGTAGAACCGGCCTGCCACAATCATGCTATGGGCGTCATAAGAAAACCCATGATCATCCACTGTATCCTGGTCAAGCATGCACTTTGGCCTAGTGCAACTCATCAGATAGTAGTCTACTCCCTCGCTGTTTCCCTCACTGGCAATAACAGCAAATACATCACCCTCCTGTAGCAAATCTGTCAGGTCATCATAACTGACCATGAACGCAGGACCTGTGTGCTCAACAGACACCACTGGATGTGAAGGATGCTCGGGGGAGAGGAATGTCTGTATCCATGCATCTGCCCATCCTCTCGAGGCACAATGTGACCAATCGCCATCCATACATGCTCCACAGAAGCATGCAAACCGTCGTGTGTAAATCGTGGGGGCCGCCATGCACGTGCTCCTGATGGAATGTAAGCCCAAGGTGCCAGGTACTGTGTCACAATCATGGGAGGCTCTGCGGTCAATCGTGCCACCATCCACATGCCAAAAAAATCTCCTGACAATCCGAGCATCACGTCTGGGGTACGATGATGCTGCACTCCCACACAAATGTTGGGAGCACCACTCGACTACGTGGCCCGCATCTCTGAACCGCTGAGCATCCTGTCGCAGCTGATGACGCCTCAAGGCACGTTTCACACACGCGCCTGCACCATCATGCTCACCCTTCCCGTGACCAGTCTCAAAGAATGACCAAATCACTGGGATACTAGACTGCACATGCCACCTATAAATCCATAAAAGATAGTCTTAGTTATTGTTTTCTTTAAGATGTTCTAGTGAATTTAGTTTAATTGAAAATGTAAGAAAGCCATAAGTACAACCTGTAGAGCCAATAGAATTGACGTGATGACTTGAACTGTGCGCCACAACCATCCGACCAAACCCATCGCTGGACATGTCTGATCCCACAATCTCCTAAAAAATCGTCATGGAGACGAAAGCAGTGTTGCACAAAATGTGCATCATGTGAACGATCATCACTGATATAGAAATGATACTCTCGAATAATGACACGGGTCTCGGGGGTACTCGCTATCCCATCTACATGAGCCTCTGCATGTCGATAGCTAATGTGGACCAAAATAGCAACCTGGTGAGGGAAGCAATACATACGTTTAGGACACAAAAAATCAATTAAGTAATGAAGCTCAAACATAAAACAAATAGTACAAAATATAACCATTACCTGCTCTGAGAAGTAATACTCAGATTGTATCTCCTGAAAAGGTGTGAAAGTGTAGTTCTCTGCAAAATCAATCACAGAGACGACCACACCAATAGGAAACTCTGCTAGGCATGCTCGGAACTGACGATCCTGCCACTTGGCACAATGACTGTGCCGTATGTAGGGGTAGATCTGCTCCCTAAATGTGGCTGTGAAGTGACAACGTGGTGTATGTTTGTCCACGAGCTGCAACTTCCTGGACTGTCCACCACTCTGGAGCTGGTGTGTCACATACTCATAACGTTGCCATGCCACTATCTCTTGGTCACTTGCATCAAGATCTACCATCTGTAGATGTGCAAGTGAACCACATGATGTGCAATTGCTCTCCACACAAGGCATCCTATGGAACTGGGCATCCTCCGTGCGTGCACACAAAAGAGAGTGGATGAAATCACGTGGACTACGAGGCAACTCTCTATGCCCACTAAGAGAACGGAACACATCATAAAAAAGATTGAACTCAACATGGTAGCGACAACAACATGTGTCACGCTGACGTGAGTACCTCACAAACCAAGGCTTACACCCCTCAAATGACCTTTGCCCAATTTTAAGCTCTGGATACGAAGCTACAAACTGAGAATACAACTCAGTTTGGGACATTTCAAGAAAGCAAGCACCGTGCTCAATGAACACTCCTCTTGTCACTCTCTTACGCAAAGCTTTCTTGAAAACTCGCGATGCACGACAATTCTCCTCCCAAAAACTTTCTATCAAGGTTCTAGTGGTTTCATCTAGTAGGCGATCATGCCTAGCTACACGACCACTACTCGCCCACATAGCACCAACCTCATTGGCATCTAAACTTTGTCGCCTAATAGACCCAACTCTAAGTGCGTGTGGTGCTATGGAAAGGATGCGAGATGTGGCACTAACCTTACCCTTCATTTGGGAGCTACTTATGGCTGCCACAATAGCCCGTCGAGCAGCCAAAGCGTCCGCAGAGTTCCTCTTCTTGTTAACTATATAGGAATGACGAACACTTTGTAGCACCGCCATGCCAGCTCTCCTCTCTCTTCGACCTCCAATGTCGGAAAGCGCCCTGCAGTTGGCCATGTTGGGCAGATCAATCAAAGCATCAAGCACACATGCCTGTGATGAAGATGTGAGGTCTTTGAAATAGGATTGGAAGATTGCATGGGCATGACGATGTGCCCCTGACTTTGATAGTTCTTTCCTATCCACACGAAGGGCGCCCAAAGGAGGGGGGGTGGGTTCTTGTAGAAGAGAGGACTCAAGAAGGGCGGGTTCATGTGGATTATCTAAACTAAGGGGTAGTGGGGGGGAAGAGGGCGAAGGGAGAGGAAGTGGAAGAGGAGGAGCAAGGCTTGGATCATCGCCAACGGAAGGTGTTGCTCGTTGACGTGCTCTCCACTCTCTCTTTCTCTCACGAGCTACCCTTCTCCTCTCCTCCTCTTGAACTTGGTGGATGGGGGGGAGTCTAGTCCTATCACGTTTCCGACTCCTACGGCTTTGAGAACCCATTCTCAAGGAAGCTAAGAGAGAAAATATTATAAGGGCTCAATGATGGGATAGTACTACAGATAAGTGTGGGATAGTACTAGAGATGTGTGATTATATAGGAAAAATAGGTTATCCACTTCAAATCTCACTGGATTTCCTATCTAAGATTGATTGGATAACTAAGATAAACATAAAGATATTTAAAGATAAACTATTATCCACTTAAAAATTAATATTATTTATAATATTTATTAACAAGTCTAAATATTTATCATTACCAGATATATAAATATATATAAATATATCTTTAAAGAAATCTTTTATTTTATAATTATATAACTGCTTTTTTTAAATAAAGTATTTTTTTCATATTTTATTCAAAGGTTTATTCTACATAAAAAAATTTCAAGAAATATAAAAATAAAAAATTTATTTTTTTAAAATTAATAATATGATCTTTAATAATATTTTTATTGATCTAATCCCAAAATATAATCCTTTTAAATTAGTGATTTTAAATTCTTTTATTTAATAAGTTACATATATTTTATTATTTAAATTTCTATATTCTATTTCTCTAAATTACTAAATTAACTTTTCCAAAAATATGTTTTTGAAAAAAGAGGGGAGGTGGGAAGGAGATGCCACGTGTCACAAGCGTGCATGACACGTGGCATTCTCTTGACATGTGGCACTATTATGGTTGATGTGGCAATTCCATGATGTGGCATGCCATGTCACCATGTGCGAGGTGGCATGCAAAGGTGGCAAGATGATGTGGCATTAATGATGACTAGGATGATGAGGTGGGGAGTCAACTAGGTTGACCATGTTGACATGGAAGGTGGAGGTGGCAAGCTGAGGTGGCAAGCTGCTTATGTGGATCCTCTCGATGCTCACGTGGACATAAAGTGGCATGCATGTATAAGGTTTGGGCCTACCCAAGCCTCACACATGGAATGAAACCTAAGCTGTGAAGTTTACCAAGCCTAGATTTCCAAACCTAACTAGGATTGGTTTTAGACTTGAAAAGGGGAGAGTGGACACAATATGGGAATTTTCACTTGGGAGGATTGAAAATGGACCTTCCCATACTCAAATCAAGCCAAATTTTTTTTGATAAATTCATGGCAACAAGAGTATTGATCCCATGAGTTTTTAGATTGAAAGATTCAATATTTAATTTTCTAGAATTAAATTACTATTGATTTAATGGGCCTCTGACAGTCATAATAAATTTTCCAAAGTAAATCTACAAAAATCAAACCGTTAGATTTGTAATTTTATCTTATACCCACATTATACTAATCTTTCCCAATCTAATCATCACTAGATCCATACAATTTGAGCATTTTAAATGGTAGATGTGGTGGGAGGATAAAATAGTATGTTTTTTAACAATTCTAATATCTTTTAAATAATATAGAAAATAGTAGAACACATCAAAAATTACTCGATAAATCAAGTTAAGCTCTATGTTATTTGTATTTGTGAAATGCAAAGTGGGAACATCGTATGAGTAATAATGTAAAAGTTATAGGCAATTTACTCACATTCACTATACCTGTCTAAACCTAGGACAGGGCCTGTATACAAACTTGGTTCCCAAAGAAAAGGGGATTTGCAATTATTGGATATTCGATCAGATTATAGTTTTAGGTGCCCAACTTTGCATATGATGTTTCATTAGAAGACCTTGAAGTGAAACTCCTTGGCTAACTATGAGAGATTGGCTATTCTTCTTGAAAAAATGCCTGTTTTTCAGCTAAAGCCAAGGGCGCCCACGCCATGAAACTAGATAACCTCATCTTGCAACCACCCCAATGCTCCTGGCTCAAAAGATCGAGGTGAGCATCCCCTATCAGCATAAAACCGTGCTCTATCCTGAGTACTCCTCATAGAATCTTGAGCTTAGGTCAAGATTTCTTGCATATCACATAAGAAATCCCTCGATGTGTTAAGTTCAATGTCCTTAATACCGACATCAACAGGTGACATTGGCTGATACCCATACATAAGCATGAACATACTATAACTAGTAGCCGTATACTTAGATCTGTTATAGGCAAATTTCATCATTGGAAGATACTTTTCCCAACTCGATGGTTTTCTAGAGATATACGCATGAAGCATATCCTCTAAAATCTGATTCACATGCTCTATTTCCCCATCAGACACTATGGGTGATCCGAGGAACTCATACTCAAAGTAGTTTCCAGTTTCTTGAAAACTTTCTCAAAAAAATGAGTCGTGAACTTAGATTCTCGATTTCTCACAATATCAAAAGGTAGACCATATAGTCTAAATAGTTTCTTGACAAATTGGTAAGCTAATTCTGATGCTTTGATTGTTGTCTTTGTGGGTAAAAACGTAGCCATCTTTGTCAATCTATCCATGACTACCAAAATGGCATGGTGACCCCTACTGGTACGTGGAAGTCTTGCAATGAAATCCATGGAAATACTGTCCCATTTTTTAAACGCAATATCCAAAGGATGTAATAACCCAGTAGATTTAAGGCATTCAGCCTTGTTTATCTAACATTGATGACATTGGACCACATAACTCTGAATAAAATCCTTCATTTTTGGCCAGTAAAATGTCCTTCTATAACCAAAGCGAAGGTACGTTGTATGCTAGGATGTCTTGCCGCCGATGGTGCATCATGGCACTCAAAGAGGATCATAAGTCTAGTTTCTAGCACATACGGTATGCAAACCTTATCATTTTGGAATAAGAGACCATTTTGAATAAAAATTTGATAGGCTTGTCCTTGATTCATCAAATTTTGATCTACCTCAAAGTTGGACCCTGATTTTGCCAAATTTCAGTACTTTCTAAAGAAAATATCTGTGCTGCATTTTCTCTTGAGTGTGGATCGTACAAGTTAGAAGTAATTTTCGTGAAGCTAAGTTCATTATCTTCACCAATTCGACTCAACGCATCAACAATGCGATTCAAGCTACCTTTCGTGTATTTAATCACAAAATCAAAGTCCTACATCAACTCAGCTCATCTAGCCTTTCTACCCTTCAAGTCCGGTTGATCGCAAATGTATATAAAGACTGGTGATCTATCAAGACCATAAACTGAGACTCATAGAGATACTGTCTCCATGCCTTTAAAGCATAAATGATCGCATGCAACTCTTTCTCTTGAATTGGGTACCTAGTCTGTGCATCATTGAGTTTATTACTCTTGAAGGCCACAAGCTTCCTATCCTGGAACAAAGTTACGCCTATCACAAAATCACTAGCATCGTCTTAACGATGTAAGGCCTACTAGGATCCGAGAAGGCTAACACAAGAGCATCACAAACTTTATTTCTCAAAGAATTAAAAGTTTCCTATAGCTTCTTATTCCACTCTATCGGAGAATTAGACTTCTTATTTTCACCCTTAAGAAGGTTTGTAAAAGGCACTATCACGGATTTTCGACGAAGAAACACCATGAAACCTAAGAAAGATCTTAACTTCTTGATTGTATGTGGAACTGGCCATTCCAAAACCTTTTGGATCGGATCCAAATCTTTACTTAAGCCATCTCAAGAGATCTTATGACCTAAGTATAACAATTCCTTTTTGAAGAAATCACACTTAGATAATTTGCAATACAATTTCTCCTTCATGAGCCTTCCTAGAACCTCTTTAAGATGATCCTCATGCTCAGCCAAAGTTTTATTGTATATCAAAATGTCATCTAAGAAAACCACCATGCATTTTCCTAACTATCCCAAATTATATCATTCATCTTCTATTGGAAAGTTACTGGTGCAGACCAAAGGGTAGCACTAAAAGCAATTTTAGAAACATATTACTCTGCAATATGGATCTGATGATGATAATCGGTTCACAAATCAAGCTTTGTGAAATAATTAGCTCCATGCAACCTATCAATAAGATCGTCTGATCTAGGCAATGGGTATTTGTTTTTAATTGTAACCTTGTTAAGACGTTTGTAATCAATACACTTCTTCCAAGTACCTTGATCTTTTTTCTTAACCAAGAAAATTGGTGCACCCCAAGGAGACTTACTTGGTCTAATATGACCCATTATCAAGTATTCAGCTAGTTTCTTGGCTACCTCGTCTTCCTCAGTTTGGCTAAGTCGATACACGGAGGAATACTAATAGGTATTGCACCAAGTACTAGCTCAATTTTTATGGTCCACCTCTTGTTTAGAGGTAATCCGTGAGGTAACTCATCAAGAAATACATCCTAAAATTCTCTCTTAATGGAATTTAACACTTTACTTTTCCAAAAATCTAAAGAAACAATGTTGACATCAAAATGAACACATGATGACACTAGATACATAACCAATTAGAAAAGTTCATAGTTAAAAAGATTTTCCATTAACTCAAGCTCATTTTAATGAAAGTTTCCTTAGGTACAACAACATTTCCATTAAGAGTAACAAGTTTTCCATTGTGATAGAAATACATCAAATGTTTGACCCAATCAACCTTTAAAAAAAATATTTTTCGATGAAACCATTCCATCCCTAAAATGATGTCTACATGACCCAAGCTCATAACATGAAAATCAAGTCTTTCTGAGTACAACTGGATGTTGATGTCTACATGACCCAAGCTCATAACATGAAAATCAAGTCTTTCTGAGTACAACTGGATGTTTAACAATATCTTTGATACCTTCTTGTCCCAGAATTGGACTTTTCCTCCAGTCATCACCTGACCTTGTACAGGTGATCATTTTATGTGGTTTTTAGCTTCATCCTCTGTACCACAATGTTGTCAAAAAAATAATGAGTACTACCGAGATTAAACAATATATGAGCCTGATGTTCATTTATTGTTTCATAAACACAAAATAATTCGTTTAGACCAAAAACGTCTTTATTGAAAGTACAATATGGACATTAGCTTCCTTCAAGGTGCATAATATTGACTTTAGAAAATTTACCTTGAATGTCTATAATATGCATAGATTTCTTTGGTATAAACTTCTTTGGTGCCGCCTTTTGCCCAAGCGCCGAAGGTTTTTGTAACTTCATGCAAAGGAAAGAATTTCTTTGTGTGTCCCTTTTCTTTACATTTGAAACATGTGAGATTATCCCTACTCATAAATTTTATTTCCTTACTGGCGTTGTCAGAATTTTTTGGTTTTGGTGTAAAAACCATCTTTCTTTTTTGTCCACTCTTTGAAAAATTGAACGTGGATTTCTTTTCATTAGACGATGGTTTTGAAGTGTTGGCATGCTGACCCTTGTCGTATGAAAAATCTTAGCTACCTGAATAGCATCCTCAGCCGTTTTGCCTTTGCATTTTTTACCTCGTACTGATAGTCACGCACTACAACACATCAAGGGCATAGCAGTGTTTATTTTCTTGGGATGTCTGGGATTCCATTCTCTACTCTATAGTGAAATTTTGTTGCTCAGCAACGCTTCTATTAGTGAAATTTCATTGGTCCACTGTGTTTATACCAACCAATCATGGGCTAATCCCCAAATCCAAAACTAATACCAAGAGGCTCAATAAGCTCTGATATGTCAATGTGTACAGTAGCAACAGTGTTGGCTACAATCAGCACCACACTATACTCTCAACACTACACAGTATGTGTGTGTCTCACTCTCTAATTATGTCCACGACTGCAAACTACAAATGTAGAAGAACTGATGTATCTCACACTTGTGAGTGAACCACGACCACTCCTTTGGTAGGTAGATGCTCCATAATATGGGGAACAACTATTCTTCATGCTCCATAAGCTAGTGGAGGATCAATCTTCTTTTGTTATTGAGGTCGCCAAATAGGTAGTTAGGTGTAGTCCAGAATTCTGCAGGCAGGTAGATAGCTAACTTGCAGGCTGTGTATATCATTCTAAAAATCTGATATGGAAGATCCCAACGGTGAGGTTGTTGTCCATAAAGAGAGGAACAATTCATCTCTTAATTTCTCCAAAAGTTAATGGTGGGATTGAGAGATATTAATCTTCAAACCTACAGACTGTGTATATCATTCTAAAAATCTGATATGGAAGAACCCAATGGTGAGGTTGTTGTCCATAAAGAGAGGAACAATTCATCTCTTAATTTCTCCAAAAGTTAATGGTGGGATTGAGAGGTAATACTTCAAACCTGCATACAACAAAGTTAGCATCCAGAATTTTTCTCCTTGATTGAAGGAGTCTCTTTCACCAACCATGCACACGTGATGTGTGCTATCAAAGGTACATACAAAGTCAATTCTATGACCTTAGGCATGCACATTACAACATATCACCATCAAGATATCAACCTTGACTTTGCTCAATCAACCTTTGTGAAGAGATCGTATTGAGATTGCATACTTTAACAAGTCATTTAATATAATTCTGTTTCCTAGCAAGTTCCTTGCTTCTCTAGCTTGTCACTTGCATATGTTTTTTTGTAAGGTTTGACTTGGGTAGCATAATAACACTTTTTGAATGCTAAAAACTTATTCTCATCTAAGTAACACGGAGTCATTGACAATTGGCAGCAAAAAAATATCACTATTAGAGTTACAGCTGCACTAGTTTTGGCGGATTAATTTATCATGGCTATAGTTACGCTAGTGTAGCTCTAGTGTCTATCTCTTGCTCTCCTATCTTGGCATCTCCTATATTAGTGCCAAATATTCCTAGTTTTGAGAGTGGGTTGGTGATTGGTTTAGATGACACAAGAAACATTGTATCTCCACAAAGTAGAAATCTATTGAGTGGGACACTGGCATCACTCTCTCAATGTTGCTCTCACAGCTAGTATACCTAAGACTAGGAGAAAATCTATTGCCTGGGTACATTCCTAGGAAACTTAGCTTTGATCATCTTAAAATTGTATAAGCACTAGGACCAGGCTAAGTTCGATGAGCCCTTCTCAACCCTTATGTAATCCTATGGGCTCATAGAGGAAGTCTTATGGATCTTATGATCTCATTAGATCTCTAACAAGATTTTATGAGATTATATGAGATCTTACATAAATTATGAGATCTTACATAAATTATGAGATCTTAAGAAAGGTCATGAACTCATGGATATGGTATTATGAGATCTTAAGAGGTTCTACAGCTACGCTTTGAAAGCTATGTGCGTAGCTTCTATCAAAACACTCACTCTTTCTCACCATTCCCGTGCAAAATGTTATTTCCCATTGTTTTGCAATATCAACACAAATCTTTTGTTCTATTTGTATATATTTTAACTTAGTGCAAGCTTAATATGGTTTCCTTTTTTTTTCTTCGATTTATCAATTTGAAGTGGTGAGAGGTAACCTTAGTGCTCCTTAGAGATGAAATCTTGACATGTGGGGATGACTGGAGGTTCGAAGCTCTAGAGGTTTTTGTATTCTGGTGAGAGAGGCTTTAAATACGTTGTGTGTAGTATTTTCTTGTTGGGCAATGACCTAGCTAGTGAAAGAGAGATAAAGGTTATTGTATACGTTGTTTTTTAAAAATTTACATTCTAAGAGATGTTTGACAAAAAATGAGAAAAAGAGATGGTCATGAACACACTAAGAGGGGGAGACGTTTTCGCTCAGGTATAAAACCTTACTATAATCATTAATTACTGCTGTGACACATTAGAGAGGGATAATGATCTAAGGTTTTGGATTACGTATGAGAGAGAGAGAGAGAGAGAGAGAGAGAGAGAGAGAATATCTGTCTATTTGATGAGGAGAGAGAAAACCTTAGTTTCTAAGATAGGTGGCCGTTTAGCTAATATGGGCATGCTAGTATTGGTAAAATAATTCTCTTACTTTTTGATATAAGATGAGGGGACATACCTACATTTTAACATATGTTACATTGAGTTTTTGTGTGTGTGTGTGTGTGTGTGTGTGTGTGTGTGTGTGACAGAGAGAGAGAGAGAGAGAGAGAGAGAGAGAGAGAGAGAGAGAGAGAGAAAGAAGAAGAAATTAAGTATTTCAATTTGTAATAATATTGATGCTTGAATAATTAAGTATAAAAGTTTTAAAGAAACCAATTTTTTAAAAAAACTAATTTTTTTAAACAATCCATTTACTCATTTGTGGTTCAATTCTCCACATATGCAATCCATTCTCTATATAGGAAATTGTATTATCTAGATAATAGCCTATATTTCTTATTCGTTCTCTATATAGGAAATTGAATTACCTAGATATTGGCCCATATTGTGTATATAGTAAATTGAATTATCTAGATATTGGCTCATACTCTCTAAATAGGAAATTTAATTACCTAGATATTGTCCCATATTTCCTATATATGAAATTGAATTACCTCGATATAAGCCTATATTTCCTACATATAGAGGATTGAGTAAAGGGGGAATACAACTGTCTAGATATATATAAGAAATTTCCATCAACATAACCATGAAATCTCTCTATATATGGTAAAGTTCACTATATAGGGAACCACCAAAAGTTCCTTGTGGTAGCAAAGTAGTATCCATCGTGTGACCAGCAAGCCTATCAAGCCTTCATCGTCTTCAATGAAGAAATAAAGAAGCAGAGAGAAAAACAAAGCACTGCAATGTGGAGCAAAAGAAGATGCAGAAGGCGAACGTTCTGTTCTCTGGTCTATCGACTCAACGATAAAGATGGAAGTTGGAGGCGGCCGTTGGAGGCTATACAGCGAAGAAGGCCGTCTAGGAGCTGACTATCGTGAAGCAGCATCAACTAACAAAGGTTCGTCGGCCATCGTAGCCCAGATGAGAGGTTAGCAACTCTGCACGAGAGAAGGGAAGCCCTTCCGAGTAGCAAACAACTCTGCACGAGAGAAGGGAAGCACTTCCGAGTAGCAAACGAGCTTGGAAAGAAGAAGAAGATGCGTTGTAAGCTGCAGTAGACAAAGCGGGAGCCTTCGCTCTGCTAAAAACAGTCACACCTCAGAGCCAGACGTCGCCAATAGCCGCTGGTTGCTTGCTCCATGATGCCGAAAAGAGGAGTCACCTGCTGCTACCCAGTTCATCGTCGCCATTAGTGCAGATTAAAAATGGCCGTCGAAAGAAGATAAGATTAAAAAAAGAGAGACCTTAATTGAATTAACTTTGGTGTGCAGAGTGACCTACAAGGTTTCCAAAGCTTCACATGCACAAGGTTTTCAAAGCTGCATTTTTTTATTTCTTTGCACTTGGGGACCATGAATTCTTTTCTTTTTCTTAATCCATGCTCTTTTAGCAAAGAAATCCATGCCCATATCATTACTATAGTAGCTTAGGCTTTTCTTTTCCACATACAATAAAACTTTTCCTTTCTCCTTTCTAAATTGGGATCTAGAGAATGATTCGGGTGGAGAACTTCATGATGGATCTTTTGTGAGGGTGAACATTCATGTTTTACCATGGTTTTTCCATGGTTGCATTGAGATTCATTGATGGTGGTTTTCGTTGCTTCTTTGCTCAAGGTGTGGGCACACTTGTGTACATTTGGGGAGGTGCTTTTGCCTTGTGTTCTTTCAAAATCAAAGTGGAAAAAACTTTATGAAGTGTTGGTGATGATGAAGAAGAAGCAGCTAGAGATTGTATGAATTATGAAGTTTGTGAGAAGAAGAATGTATTGAGATGGGTGTACGAGGTGGTCCCATGGTGGAGTTTGAAGTATAGTGAAGTGTCCATGAGAAGTGTGTTTCTTCATCATCGACACGATGCAGCTTAGTTTTTTTTTTCAAGGTGTTCATGAGGATGCTTCACAATTAAGTGGAGGAGGAATGGCAACCCCAAATTTGTGCATTATTTGGCACATTTTATTGGTCTACATCAATAAATTTGTAGCATTTTGGCTATTAAATCATCTTATTTTATGTGCATTGCAATGTAAAATCCATTGTAATTTGACACGGCAAATACAGCGGGTCCGCGCAAAATTTAAAAGCCATGGTCAATTTTTTTTTTGGGTGTGAGTTTTCAACTTTTGGAAGGTACTTTTTAGTTTCTTTAGTTGTAAAAATGAAAGGTCTTTGGACCTTAGGCCAAAAGATGTACTCAATTTTTAATAATATCAACAAGAAAAGACAAAGAGGGAAGTTGGTTAAGAAGGTTATGCACGACTCCTTTAAGTGCATGATTCTTCTTCTTTTCTTTCTCTCTTGGTTGGCACAAATCCTACTCTCTTTTCTTTGTGTTTCTTGTTCTTCAATCAATGGAAGAAGAAGGAGAGAGTGAGGATGGAAAGGATTATGACATTTCTTGTGTGCCTTTGTTCTTATGAGTGAGTGGGATATTTTTCTTGGTTATGTGAGAGCAGTTTGCAGGTTTCATGGTGAGGGGCTAAGCCCTAAGCATAGATTTTGCCACCTTGGTACCCTGGTTTTATATCATTTGTGAGAGATGAGTGAGAATTGTTCATGCGCTTGGCAAGATCAAGAACAACAAAATCAAGAACCTTTGAGAAATCACGAGGGAGAGAAAGAACACCACAAGCAGCAAAACATGAGGTAGAAAATCAAGAAAAAGAAGAACCATTAGCCTTTGGAGACCCTCACCTTTGAGAAGGTGGTAGCAAGAGCAACCAAAGCTAAAGGGATCTTGAAGCAAACAAGAAAAGACTCCAACAAGAAAAAGAAAGGAGATGACAAAAGGAAAAAGAAAGAATAAGAGACTTTGGAGTCAGATTCCGGTGATGACACCTCAGAATCAGACTCCAGCCAAGATTCGGATGTCGAAGAGTGAAAGCCCTAGAAGAAGAGAGGCAGGAAGTAGGGAGTGGATGTTTAGGAAGAACTTAAGGTCACCCTAGCCAAGCTTGCTACTATTGTGGCAATCCTATGAAATAGGAGGAGGTGGAAGATTCAGACAAAGAGTAGCTAGACTGAAATGCTACTACTACGGCAATCCTAGGCATAGGCAAATGGAACATGTCCCATACTACAACATCATTAGCTCGGGGGGTCACTCACAAAAAATGTAAATATCACGTGCGTTCAACAGAAGCATATTTTTAATTTATGAAACTTACAGAAATATATTTACATAAGGGTATGATTTAAAATTTTTTCAAAAAAATTTACAGATTCATAAAGAAAAGGGGATATTATATGGATAAAAAAATTCACAGATAAAGGATTTAAAATATAGGCCTTTGAACGCACGCGATAGGGGTATTCTACATATAGTGACCCCCCCGAGATCATTAGTAGGAATTGTAAGAAGCAAGGATGCAAGGGGAGGTAGACACATCATGAGCTGATGTAGCAGTAAATATGGTGATAGTGGATGTATGGAAAGTGGAGCATCAAGAAGAGCCACCAGTAGTAAGGATAGTGACAAGGTCACAAAGATCTGTCAAGACCGTACAAGTAGGAATGCTGATGTGGAAGAAAAGAAGAAGCCAGAATAGTGAGAAGGGTAGAAAGGCGTTTGACGACTTGTGTAGAGTGCGCAAGGAACGGTGCAGAAGATGCAAGAAATCCCATGAGGTCCCTACTGAGTCGCTTGTAAGTCCAGGAAAAATAGAATGTAAAACAAAATGAAAATATTAAAAGCACAAGGAAATTATAGAAAGATGATGATTTCTAGAACATAGTAACTTTTTTGGTGTTGTAATTTTTGGACACGTGAGAGAACTTGCTGTGTGGAATTCTGGATTAGAATAAACTTCATGGCCTCTCCGAACTTCCGAAATGAAGCCACTACAAGAAAGACAAGCACATCAAGGACCGAAAAGCATTCAAGGAACAGAATTCACATCCCACCAAGATCAAGAATGGGAGTTGAGACATGATTCTGGAAAGAGAAAATAGGGAAAAGAACAAAATCTAAGAATAGAAACTGTCGTTATAAATCTAAGAAAGTGAGGAGACAGCCTAACAACTACATGGAGGTGGCGGGAAAATCGATGTTGTCGCCTTGCAATTGGATGCATGGATGGAAAGGGAAAGGCATCACATTGACTTCGCCCCAACATAACCCGGCCATATATGACCTCATGGCTCATGCAACAGGCACTCATAAACAAAACTTGAACAGAATTGTGGCGAATCATGGAAATATCAGGCAATGATGGCTACACTATGGGGAGGCGTGTGGCACGACAAGGCTGGAAGGCACTGCACTTTCTCAATCGATTGCCTCATTTTCATGTTTCTATTATGTAAAAGCTATCTTCTTCGTTGCGCTTCCTACCCTCTCTTTGCTAAGCTTTGCTATGATCCTTGCCTTCTTTCACTTAGCTCTAGCTATCTCTTGCCTAACGAGATGGTGGATTCAAATACATGTTGTCCACTATGTACAAGGAAGTACCAAACACGCTCTCAGTGGCTAGAGAAAATGGGCCTAAAGCAGTTCGCAAAGCTACCCTTGGAGGAGCTCCAACATAACTTTAGAGTAGGTGAACAGCTCCAGCAATCCAACATCATCACACTGCCCTTAGGAGAGAAGAGGGAATTTAACCCCTTGTATGTGGCTTAGGTGTTCTGGTTTGCCGGGCAGATTGTGTGAAGTGGAAATCAAGCCTACAGAGGATGATGACTTGATTGAAGAATTCGGCCCGCTAGAGGGGAGAGCCAAGGAATACAAGATAACTCAAACAACTGACAAAGACATGAAAAAAATAAATGAGGTTTATGGTGGAGATGATAAACCTCACCCAGAAACCTTATTGCATGTCCAAAAAGACATTCGGAATGGTGAAGGTAGTAGAAGATGGTGCACAAGAGTGGCATGGGCAGAGGTGATCTACCACAACCTCAAGGAGCAGATCAGAAAGCTCACTAAGCCCACCACAAAGATAGAAATTGGGCCGTATCTCGATGCACTATTCAAAGGAAAGGCTCAACCAGGGGTAGAAAAGCAAAAGGATGAAAGCTCAAAGGAAAATGCCCCAAGGAACTATGAAAGTTCAAATCCCTTCGGAAAGCCTCAAGAATCGACCACCTCTGGACAGGGCAAGAAAATGTTATTTGCATTTTGGTGAGAAGAAGGTCAATAACAAGAAGCAAAAAACTTGTAAGGAGAGTGCCAGCGGAGGAATGGAAGTGCCAAGCGGCCGCGTGAAAAATGAAGGAGGAACTGGTTGCACTGGGCAAATCAGTGTTGTCCCAGAGGCTGGAGCAGCATGCAAGAGGCCACCTCCACCACAACCCTACAACAAGAGATGCAACCTCCATAGCCAGAACTCTCGGTGCCCATATCAGCCCAAATGGTGCTTTTTGAAAATAATTGAGATGGAATGGTTACAGAGAGCCTTAAATTATTCACAACAGTGCATGAATGATGGTATCAAAGAAATGACAAAGTTGCAATCCATCATCAAGGAGAAAGATACCGCATGCAATGAGAGCACAAAAGACCTACTAATGAGCCAATAGGAAACATTAAAAAAGGAGTTACGTAGAAGGCAGGTAGAAGCTGGCTAGCTGGATGACATGCAAAGGAAGCTTAAGGAGATCCAATAGGTTAAATAAGGTTTAAAGGTCTAATAGCCTTAGTGGAAATAGCAGACTATGATAAAAGAATTCCATGCACCTAAAGCAGGTGGGAGATGGATCAAGCTTGCACCCAAATCTAGGCAATGGGTGGTCACTTTAAGAGTTTTCATTAGGGGTTAATCATACGCTAATACTTGTACTGTTGAGAAATGTGGTGCCAAAGAGCACAAGGAAAATATGGAGTCAGTGTGAGAAGCCACATCACCTAGTAAGAATGATCCCATATGCAAGAGAAAGGCCAAGTTGTATTCTCCTCATATAAAAGGAGGACATTTCAAGCAATGCAAATATATCACGTACACTTGTCTCAAGTCTCTTTGTGTATCCAAGCTAGTTCATCTTGGTGTCTAATTGTACTTGAGTGCATCTTAAGTAGCACACTCTCATTATGAGTTTTTTTATTTCTATCTACCTTAGTTTAGCATTGTGGTGATTAGTGTATGATTAGCTGATCTTTAGGTAAATGTCTTGTCATTAGGAGAGCTTGATCCATGACTCTCAACATGGTATCAGAGCGAGGGTAAGGCTCTCTAGTCTTAGATTAGGGTTCTCTTCTCTCTTTAAACCTTCTTGCATTAGGATTTGTCAAAGTCTAGTAGAGGAGAGAGGCAAACTACACCTACAGCACTAGCTAGAAAGAAATGGCTCTAGCTAGCAGGCCATAGACAAGTTCATTGAAGGGAAACACAAGAGTGGTCTTCCACCCAAGTTCAAGAAGTACTCTCAGTGCAGCATAGCAGTAGCTTTCATCATGGGCGTTTGACGCATAGAAGAGGTGACCTCATCAACAGAAGAAGTGTGCAGTAAAAAATAATAAAAAATAAAATAAAATCCTAATAATAAATAAAATAAAATCCGCCAGGGGGAGCATCCGCCACGTGTCCAAAACATTCTCTCTTTCTTTGTGTGGTTGAAAATTATAATTTAAAACCTTAGCCATCTTGTAAAGGTGTGTTACACAAAACATGTTCTTTTTAAAGAACAATTGGTCTATTCACATGGGTTTAACAAAAATTACCACAATGCGCTTCCGTATCTGGATCTTCACCAACAATGAGAGCACCAAGTACACCAAGAGCTACAACAACGACATCACCATGGGTCGCAACGACATCCCATCGTCAAAAGATTCTCGAATATGTTGTAAGCGGCCAAATGAGCACGCAATCAAATATCCTCTTACTACCCCAAAAAAAATAAATTGGAAATCCTACTTTCTACAAAAAGTGCTTGTATCTAGCCTTTGGGATCGATGATGTACCCAAGCTAGAAATTCATCCCTCACCTAGAGCCAAAGTAGCATTAAGGGGGGGAAGTGCCAAAGTAGCACATGGGCCAAAGTTGCTCATAACACATAGGGGAATGTAGAAAGGAAAAATTCAAACAACATTATATAACCAACATCCAATCACCTTGAGTAGCCCAAAGATTTGGCACCAAGGGAGGGTGTTGAGAAATGTGGTGCCAAAGAGCACAAGGAAAATATGGAGTGAGTGTGAGAAGCCACATCACCTAGTGAGAATTATCCCACATGCAAGAGAAAGACCAAGTTATATTCTCCTCATATAAAAGGAGAACATTTCAAGCAATGCATACATATCACTTGCACTTATCTCAAGTCTCTTTATGTATCCAAGTTGATTCATCATGGTGTCTCATTGTACTTGAGTGCATCTTAATTAGCACACTCTCATTATGAGTTTTTTTTATTTCTATCCACCTTAGTTTAACATTGTGACTAAGGTAGAATTAGTTGATCTTTAGGTAAATGTCTTGTCATTAGGAGAGCTTGATCCATGACTCTCAACATGGTTTCACAGCTAGGGTAAGGCTCTTTAGTTTTTAGGAAATGATTAGATTGCATTAGCAAGTGTTTTAGTCTTAGAGTAGGGTTCTCTTCTCTCTTTAAGCCTTCTTGCATCATTAGAATTTGTCAAAGTCTAGTAGAGGAGAGAGGCAAGCTACACCTATAGCACTAGCTAGAAAGAATAGCTACCAGCCAAAGACAAGCTCATTGAAGGGAAACACAAGAGTGGTCTTCCACCCAAGTTCGAGAAGTACTCTCAGTGCAGCATAGCAGCAGCTTTCATCGTGGGCAGCATTACTTCCGGCTCAAGGCCCTCACAGAGTTAAAAGGATTTGGCGTTCCTATTGGTTCTTATGGAGCTTGCCTGCAGAATCATGGAGATGAACTTCCCCACAGCCAGTAACAGCAATGCCTAAGACTCGACACGGTGATGATAGCAGTGATCATTAGACGATACAAGAAAGCATAACATTAGGCGCAAGCAGAGAGGGAGGTGCTCCAGCATTAGGCGCAAGCAGGTCGTTGACAGGGCCACCCACGACTGCCTGTGTGAGCGACACCATGATCAGAAGATAGAGCAAACCTGTGCCAATTTTCATTCATCAGAAGCGCACGTCCTAGCATCACTCAGCAAATGTAGGCAGAGTACAGTTTCGCGGATAGAAGAGGTGACCTCATAACAGAAGAGAAGTGCGCAGTAAAAAATAATAATAAATAAAATAAAATCTGCCAGGGGGAGCATCCGGCATGTGTCCAAAGAATTATCTCTTTCTTTGTGTGGTTGAAAATTATAATTTAAAACCTTAGCCATCTCGTAAAGGTGTGTGACGCCAAAGGTGTTCTTTTTAAAGCACAAATGGCCAATTCACATAGGTTTAACAAAAATTACCACAATGCGCTTCTGTATTTGGATCTTCACTAACAACGAGAGCACCAAGTACACTAAGAGCTACAACAACGACATGGACATGGGTCGCAACAAACGACGTCCCATCGTCAAAAAATTCTCGAATATGTTGTAAGTGGCCAAATGAGCATCCAATCAAATATCTTCTCACTACCCAAAAAAATAAATTGGAAATCCTACTTCCTACAAAAAGTGCTTGTATCTAGCCTCTAGGAGGACCGATGATGTACCCAAGCTAGAAATTAATCCCTCACCTAGAGCCAAAGTAGCATTAAGGGGGGGAAGTGCCAAAGTAGCACATGGGCCAAAGTTGCTCATAGCACATAAGGGAATGTAGAAAGGAAAAATTCAAACAACATTATGTAACCAACATCCAACCACCTTGAGTAACCCAAAGATTTGGCACAAGGAAAATATGGAGTGAGTGTGAGAAGCCACATCACCTAGTGAGAATTATCCCACATGCAAGAGAAAGGCCAAGTTGTATTCTCCTTAGATAAAAGGAGGACATTTCAAGCAATGCAAATATATCACTTGCACTTATCTCAAGTCTCTTTATGTATCCAAGCTAATTTATCTTGGTGTCTAATTGTACTTGAGTGCATCTTAATTAGCACACTCTCATTATGAGTTTTTTTAATTTCTATCCACCTTAGTTTAGCATTGTGATTAGTGTAGGATTAGTTGATGTTTAGGTAAATTTCTTGTCATTAGGAGAGCTTGATCCATGACTCTCAACATGTACTCTAGCCTATTTAAGGGCACTCATCTAATGCAAACCCTCATTATCCTACTCATTGAGTAATGATGCTATCTATTTTGATTATCATGTGATTAGTAATAATCCTTCTTTCATTTAGTTTGTTCTAATGCTAGCAAAATGAGCTCTATCACCTTGCTCATGCCTCCTTAGTTCCAACATGGTATCAGAGCTAGGTTTACCTCCCTTGAGATTGCATTAGTCCCTCTTTATCGTTTTCACAATTAGGATTCATGGTTAATCTCTCTCCATGAAAGTCTCACACTTAGGTCATCTTCCCCACATCCCCTTGCCATTGGAGTGAAGATTTCTCCCCACACAATCAACCAAAGTCACTGCTTCCTTTTGGGGGCCCTTCTTAACTCAAAGACAAAGAGGTGTACAGCATCAATGGTGGAAAATCTATGTGCAACAGCCCAGGAGAGAGAAAACACTAGTTTTCTGTTTTAGGGGAAACCATAAAATTGGCCACCTCACTCCATCATTTCCTGATTCCCTTCACCACCAGGGGTTTTCAGGCAAGGTGAACATGCTGGTATGATCAATTTTGTTAATGGTAGCCATCGAGAACAGTTGGATTGGCTGTGTGCACTCCTCAAAGAGGTATAGTGCTTAAATACAGATTAATTCCTAGATTTTAAGGCTATTCAAGTGTTTTAAAGCTTCAAACTAAATCTCTTACATTTCTAAAGCATCTTATTGAAGCTCTTGATCTAATTGTATGAGAAAGTCCCTCAATTTCATGCTCCAATGTACTACAGTTTTGCTGCCCCAAAACAATGATTTTTCTCACTAATCCTTATCTTTGAAGGATTAAACCTTGATTAACATAGTCTAATAATGTGTTCCTCATGTGAATCAACAAATTCTAAATATCTAAAGCCCATTAAAAAAGGCAAAAAGTCAAAAACCAAAAACACAATAGATAAGAAAACCTTGCTACTATCATTATGCCAAAAGTCAAGGTTTTAATGCTTTTTTGTCTTCTAACATCCACCTATATGGTGATGGGGGCTACTAGTTTCTAGCATTTCATCAAATTTCATTGTATGGGTTTAGACACTGTCCTTGGGCTTCCAAAGCCAAGAGGTAAGACTACCCAAAATGATGACTAGTTCAACTAAACTCGACAAATTTGAAGGGTAGTTTTCACACGTGGTAGACTAAAATTAAGTTCACCCTTATATGAGGAAAGGGTATGGGGTGTTACCAATAGGAAGGAAAAAATGCCAACCACCAAGGATGAAAACAACCTATGTATTAGCAAAGATGAAAAGGATTTAGCTATTAAAGCCTTGGTATTGAATGCCACATATATCTATCACATAGATGGGAAGGATTCATCCACCAATGAGGCTTGGAATACTTTAGACACTCTATTTTGGGCACAATAAAAAAACTCTAAAATTAGCCTCTTAATAAAATTCTTTTAGCTTAAGTTAAACCCAAGAGAGTCACTTCCAACTCACTGAATCATATGAAAAGTATTCTCACCTAACTAGCGGGGGATCAAGAAGAATATTAAAGAAGATGTACTCATAGATAGCTGTGCTCTTCAAGAGCCTACCCCAAGAGGAGTTTGGTAATATTGGTACCACTCTCACAAACTTTCCAACACCAAAGGTGATGGATGTGGAAGCATCCCTTTTAGAAGAATAAATATTTCAAAGTCAAGTAGAAGCAAGGCAACTCATATGGAGCTTTCTTCATCAAAAAAGGAAGCTACAAGAAGTCCAGTAAAAGATCCTTCAAAGGAAAAAATAAAAAAAGGGACTTCCCTAAGAAATCCTACAATTTATGTGGGAAATAAAGACATGATGAAAAAGGCCATTTCTTCTTTGTAGGGGCAGATAACTCAAGTGAAGAAGAAATGGAAGACAAAGAAGAAGAAGGAGCCTCACTCGAGGCTATGGAGGACCAACGGGCTTCCTACACCAACTAGAACAAGCCTACCTATAGTTACCACTCTATCCCAAGTGAAATGTAATCATACCTCGATGTCTAGCATCTGTCACATCATAACTGGCATTGTAAACCTCCTTGAGTAAGACCTATGGGCATTTGGATGGTCATCATAACTAGCATAGTAAACAATAACTAGAGCTAGCATTGACATCAAGTAGCCATGGATATTTTGTTGAGAGAGGGTGTTGAAATAATACACCAAAATAACATTCATGTGACATTGGGGACAATGGCATAAGATTCAAAGGTCTAATAGCCTTGGTGGAAATAGGAGACTATAGTCAAAGAAGGATCCAAGAAAGAATATTCCAGGCACCTAGAGCAAGTGGGAGATGGATCAAGCTTGCACCCAAATCTAGGCAATGGGTGCTCAATTCAAGAGTTTGTTAGGGTTTTGCTTAGGGGTTAATCATCTCCTAATCCTTTGTACTCTAGCCTGCTCAAGGGAACTCATCTAAATGGGAGATGGATCAAGCTTGCCCCCAAATCTAGGCAATGGGTGTTCACTCAATTTCAGAGTTTCTTAGGGTTTTGCGCTGAGGGGTTAATCATCTGTAATCTATCCTATTCAAGGGCACTCATCTAATGTAAGAGTACACCTCTATTATCCTAGTCATTGAGTAATTATGCTATCTATTTTGATTATCATGTGATTAGTAATCATCCCTCTTTTATTTAGTCTATTTTAATGCTGGCACAATGAGCTCTATCATCTTGCTCATGCTATCTTAATTTTAACAAGAAATAACCCTTGCTCATGTAAGCTTTTTTGTCATGCTTTTGCAGGTGCCTTAGAGGAGGAAATTTTTCTTGGATGAAGCTAGATCTATGTTGTGAATTGTGAAGTCAATTGGGAGCAAAGGATTGCCCACTTGTCATCTGGGGTCTATGGGAATACATTGCCACTATGGAGCACCATAGAGCCTGACCACTATCTCAAATTTGAGAAACCATAGAGCCTGACCACTATCTCAAATTTGAGAAACCACAACCATCCAAAATTCTACTATGTCTTCTTGCACCCAAGGCACCACAAGTATTCTAGAAAATGTCAACAGGTGTGATAGGTAGAGGCCTGAATCCCACTCCACAACAAAACTCTAAGCACTGAAAGCCTCATGTTCAATGCTATTGGGTTCCCAAAATACAGTTAAAAGCACAAGGATACTATGAAGGGAATAGAAAAAATGGCTACCCAAGTCACAAAATCCTACGATAAAGCCTTCTGTGCAAAAAGCTTGTCAGCAAATCACTAATCACCCCAACCACCACCACGATCAAACTAGCCATGAAAAGTGGTAACAAAAACAGAAGGCCAAAATGGGTCCCAAACAAGTACACCACTCTACCACACATCAAGTAATAAAGCAAGTATGGGTGCCCAAGACAAGACCCAGTTTAAGATCTGAGCTCTCTAAGTCAATCAACAAGATTGAGAGTCCGGTGGCAATGGAGATGGGTGCCCAAGACCATACCCAGTTTAAGATCTGAGCTCTCTAAGTCAATCAAAAAGATTGAGAGTCGGTGGCAATGGAGATGGAAGTAAGTATCCACCAGTGAACATGTGACTAGGAAGCCACAAGAACCTTGCCAACTTGACGTCCTGACCAAGTACACCACTCTACCATGTCAAGTAACACAACAAGTATGGGTGCCCAAGACAAGACCTACCTGCGATCACTAAGTCAATTAGCAAGATTGAGCCTCGATGGGAATGGAGATGGAAGTGAGTATCCATTGAACATGCAGCTGGCATGTGACTAGGAAGCTAGAAGAACTTGAGTAGAAGCCACAAGAACCTTGCCAACTTGATGTCACAGAAGATGCCAAGAAAACCAAGGAGGTAAAATAGGTGAATTACCCGACCTTAAAGGAAAATCTGTTATAGCAAAAAAATAAGACCATATCTCCAAGGAAAGGTTCACACAAGAACCTACTCTACAAATTTAATGGGTTGGTTGATTCAATGGATGGAGCAAGCACTGCTATGTTCCATACAAGAGCTACAAAAATTACACAAACATTCTCCCTCTACATCACGAGATTTATCTAGATATGCTTGGGCCTACCCCAAGGAGAGCATCAAGCCAGGAAAACACCATGATTTTGCACAACAAGATCCGGAGGACTAACTTAACACTCTCTTTAACAAATTCTCACAATCACAACCATGATGATTCTCAATAATCACAATCGTGGTTTTGCAGAATCATGCCAAATTACTTCTTCCCATCATTATCTTGGAGGGCCAAAATCAGTTACCAAATACATCAAGACCTAAATTAAACCCCCTAATGGCCAAGATCTCATTGTCTTGTAACCATGATTCTAGTGAAATCACGACAATGATTCTCCCAGTTGCTGCAAAATCATGCCCCAAAAACTATGAAAATCATGATTCTCCCACCTACTGCAAAATCATGCCCCAAAAATTATGAAAACCATATTTTTTGAGCCTTGGTAATGTTTTATGCCTCGACATGAATGAATTAGATCCCTTTTTTCACTTTCACTCCTCGTGAATATCTAGCAATCACCGATTGTGAATGACGCGATCACGTTGACTGTTACCATTGTGAGACTTGGCCTTAAACTAAAATGCCTCTATAGCTAGCAAGTTACACTGTAAACCACCAGCGAAACCACACTAGACAACCATCAACACACACCAACACAATGCTTTCTTTCCTCAATCTAAAAAAGACTTCCTTTGATATTCAATGATAACTCTACACGAGTCAAACCTTGTGGTGATGGGAGAAAGCAAGGGACTTTTCATTTGCATTTGGTACAACACTGAAAGCAAACTAGTTAAGGTGGAGTTGACATTATTTATATTTTAAAGTTACATCTAACAAACCACACTAGTGATTTACAACTAGTACAATTGAGATCATTTTCTTCACACAACTCAGTGTGTAGGATCTCCTTAGGTAGATGTGGGAATAGATGAAGGTCTCCCATCCATTTGGGGATCTTGAGTACTACAAATCATTCATATTCAATTCTTAAAGAGCCAAGTAGCTCCACAGTGAACCCAATAAAAACATAATTTCTGACATGTGGTTCAAGAACCAAGGATAAAATCATGGTAGTTGTCTTGATCTCCAAACCAACACCAGGAAGAAGATGAAGTATGTGGTGTTTGCGTTATATTTTGACCAATCTCAAACCCACGCAAACCATATAATCAAAGTAGAACCTTTTTGAACTCACTCAAACTTGGGGGCAACACATGCCAACCTTCCAAGAAAACCAACTCACTCTTCCCCTGCTTCACTCATTATTACAAGGGTACAATGATTTTACAAAGTGATAAAAGAGTTCTACAATAATTGTGGTATATGGATTCCACATTTCACATACTCTCTCCAAAAGAATCGATGATAACAAGACAACACCACATACTACCCACAACACAAGAAAAGTTGACACAAAGCTTAGGATCAGACTCGTTGAGTTGTCCTTATTCTGACAAGACTAGCATGTTACTTATTCTGACAAGACTAGCATGTTACTTTTCTCAAAAGTATTTTGAGTTCTATGGAGTGACAAAATATAGACAAAAAGAAGTATCCCCTCTCTTAAATAAACACACTATTAAAACCTTGAGCTAGGCCCGCCTTCCTTTGATTATTGAGCTTTCTTCTACCAACTTGGAAAGGCTTTAAACAATCCTTAGAAAGCAACACCACTTCTTCTTTCAATTTTCATTGGATAGGACTTCTAAAGATCATGGAGATACCTAAAGAAGATTTGAAAAGATTGCCTTGTCTTCTTGATGCCCTGATGCCCATCGGGGATTACACTTGCATTCTCACCTTTTCACACATCTTCTAAGAAAAGATTGCCTTGTCTTCTTGATGCCCTGATGCCCATCGGGGATTACACTTGCATTCTCACCTTTTCACACATCTTCTAAGAAAAGATTGCCTTGTCTTCTTGATGCCCTGATGCCCATCGGGGATTACACTTGCATTCTCACCTTTTCACACATCTTCTAAGAAATTCTCTCCTTCTTGGTTCAATCAATGCGGGCAACATTTCGACGTATATGGGGCCACGCCTGCAAAACGAGGACCACTTACCTCCTTTTATAGGCTTCCACCCAACGTTGTTTCCAGCTTCCTTGTACTTTTGCCATTTCAACCTTGCTTCTTGCTTCTTCGAGTAGCATGATCTTCTGGCCAGCTCAAAAGATTATCTTGTTTCCATTCCCAGTCGGGGTTCCCTACAACGGCCACCTATACAAGTCTCGAGAATGAGCGTGGGTTGACACCCCACAATGCTCTAGGAAAAAACATTATTCATTTTGTTCCATTTAATTCAATAAATATTATCTCCCAAAATAACCTTTGTCTCTTATGCCTATACATTTGATCCCTCAATTGGTTACACCATCATTAGTTCCCATTTAGCATAAATTAGCATTGGGCCTTGAATCTTATAACAATCACAACATATAATGAAGATATATTTTCATTGAATACTTCTAAAGTTGGTGTCTCAAGGCTCTCCAACATAAATGTTTTTGTTCCTTCTTTCCACTAAAAGCCATATGTCCCACTCATCACATACATCCATTAAAAGGATTCCAAGTGCCAAAGTCCTTCTCTCTACATGAGGTTGCCATTTCCCACCATCAATGGGTATACCAATTTCCATCCTCAACTCCTGCATTTCTTTATCATCTGCTTCTTGCAAGTGCAAACTACATCCCAAATTGAGTAAGAAGAGAAAGCATATGCCAATGTTATCATTTACCAAGCTTACACAGAAGACTCAAACATTACTAGCACATCGACAACCATGATATATTTGTACAATAGGAAAATGATATGCAACAATATACAACAAATGCAAATCTCTATCTCATGCTAATAAACCTAGATCACAAAACAATAAACAAGCACAACCCGGCCTATACAAGATCACTTCTATACTTTCACAGACGCACTCCTATATTTCTGGGGTTGTAGAGATATCATTTAAATGGAGCACAGAAAACCTAGCACATATTTCCCCAACCCCATTGTGAAACACTTTCACCATGTGTTGCTTGATCTACATAATCCTGATATAGTACATCATATCATTTAAATGGAGCACAAAAAACCTATCACATATTTCCCCAACCCCATTGTGAAACACTTTCAAGTGTTTCAACCTATGTTGCCTGTTTCACCTTGCCTGCTCTACATAGTCCTGATGTGGTATGGCTTTAATCTTAAGCCATTGACTCTGCTTGAATGTAATAAGTAACCTTCAAGATCCTTCAATCGATAACTCCCGTTAGTAGAAAAGGCTTTATGCACAATGAAAGGGCCTTCCCACCTTACCCTAAACTTAGTATGGAATGTGGTGTCAAGAGCATTGTTGTATCTTAACACAAACATACCCTTCTTTAAGTCTTTATTGCCCAACTTCTCATTCAATGCCTTAATTCTCTTCGGACTAGTCTCCTCATACCATTTGATGGCTTCCTCTTGATCCAAATAAGAGAGTGCAGACTAGCCCATCTTATTTTTTCTTGTTCTTCTAGTGTCCCATTGTGTGCAAAAGAAAATCAAGTGAAGGAAGCATAATATTCACTGCTGGCAATACACACTCTTCACCATAAACCAAGTGATAAGGTGTAAATCCTGCGGCATTCTTCTCAGACACCTAGAATGCCTACAAAGCCTTGTCCAAATATAAGTCCCAATCATTTGGATGATCCTCTACCAATTTGAACAATAATTTCTATAGGACACCTTTAAAACTTTCCACAAGCCCATTGCACCGAGGGTGATAGGGAGTAGCAAAACTGTGTTTTATATCCAATTTCTTGGTAAGATCTTTTACTACATCAGCCCTAAATTTTCTTCTTGATCACTAACAACTTGAGAGGAACACAAAAATGACAACAAATCATCTCATAAATGAATTTGCACACTTGTTGTGTTGTGGCATTGCTTGTTGCTCTCGCTTCTAGCCACCTTGTTAGGTAGTCTATTACAGTGATAATGTACCAACTTGAGAGGAACACCAAAATGACAACAAATCATCTCATAAATGAATTTACACACTTGTGGTGTGGTGGGCAAAAATGTTCTGCAAGAAGCATACAAAATGATCTAGACAAATATATGAGTTTTGAACAAAACACATAAGCTTCTTGGTTGATCTTGGACTCTCCATCTATAGTAAGATCTCCACTTTTGAAACAAGTATACAAAATGATCTAGACAAATAAATGAGTTTTTGAACTCATAAGCTTCTTGGTTGATCTTGGACTCTCCATCTATAGTAATCTCTCCACTTTTGCAAGGTCTAGGGCTATGCCATTTTCAGTCACTTTATGACCCAAAAGTACAACTCGAGATCTTGCTAACTTACATTTAGCTAGATTGAGATGGGCTCCATCTTCATCAAGTTGAACACTGAGTCAAGCCTTTCCACATGTATCCACCTATCACTATAAACACAAAATTCATCCATAAAAATTCTAACAAAAGACCCATGATAAGGAGCAAGGATCTTATCCACCCAGCTTTGAAAACTGGCATATGCATTGAGAAGCCCAAAAGGCATAACCCTATGATAAAATACTCCCAATGGAGTGATGAAATTGGTCTTGTTTTGATCTTTTGGTGCTATCCTAATTTGAAAATAGCCATGAAAATAGCCACTAAACCCATCACAGACTGAGTATATCCCATGCCTTGCCACTTGGTCTAATATCTCATCTTGGAAAGGAAGGGGATAGTGATGCCTTTTTGTAGCTACATTGAGGGGTTTGTAATCCACACAAACTTTCCACTTGTTACCCTTTTTAGACACAATGACTATAAGGGGAAACCCATTCTGCATCATCAACAGGGTATATGAAACCAATCTGCAATAACTTAGTGACTTCTACCTCTAAAACCTGTTTTTGAATAGTCCTCAATCTTCTCAACTTCTGAGATACTCGCTTTTCTCCCTCTTTCAACTTGATCTCATGAACCACAGTGGAAGTACCTCTCATCTGGCTGTAGTCCTTGGCAAATTTTTTTGAATATCTATAGCAATACTTTATGCCTCTCGCTTTTCTCTCACTAGTTAAATCATAAGCAAGCATCTCCATTAGTTTAGTTTTTTGAATGTTGGGCTTCTCACCTTGAGCACAAGCTTGTTTAGTCATGTGGCTAGCTATTCAAACTCCACATATGTCTGATTCAAGATCTAACAAGATTTGATCCAATCTTGAATCGTCATCAGTCTCATCTAAGGACCCTGCAGAACAAGCATCAGAACTATCAAAGGAGGTTGAATCAGTTCCCACATCTTACTCTAGCTTCTCTCCAACTTCTAGAATCTTGTCAGTCTTCAATTGTACCTTATTCTTCTCTCCTTAGGTCTGTAAACAAAAAAATCAATTCAACCTCTATACCAATCCATCCTAGACTTCATAGCAATAAGCCAATGCCTCCTCAAAATGATGGGGTATGCCCCAACCCTTGCTGGCATGACATGCATATCAATGACCACTCTTTGTCCAAGAACATTTAATTCCATTCCATCAATCACACCAAGATATTTCACCTTTGAACTACTGGCCATTTTTACACTAAAGATAGACTTGCCTATCACTTCCAATCCAAGACTTTCCTATTACTTCCAATCCAAGATCATGTATAGCTTCTTCAGTCATGACACATACCTGGGCTCCGCTATCTATATAAATTTTACTCACCTTCCTGCCGCCACAAATCCAAACATAAAAAATAGGCAAAATGTCAAAAACCCTACTCAATTGAACCACATTAGCTTCTGGCACTTTAAACTTAACTTGTCTAACACTTATTCTCCACTTATTGTTCGCAAAAGTTTGTGTCATTGTCCTCTTACACTGGAGTTCAATTGTAAAATCTGACCATAGGCGATATCAGCCTTTTTGTGATTCACATTAGCCACACAAGAGACTATAAGGGGACTCCCCCTCACCCAATTGGAAATCGTCCATGCTTATCCTTATTCTTCTAGCTCTATCTTTTCCCTTCTTGCTAGATTTTGTCTGCTCCATGGTTGCCTTTCCCTTATCTTTCTTCTTCTTGGCTCTTGTTTCTTGACTTGCATCTTTAGATTCAAACCTCTACATCCTTTTCCTCTTATTGGCTAACACATTAACCTTGTCTTCTTCTTCTTCTATGGCTTCAAGTACATACACATTACCCAAAGGACCTTAAGGATGTGCTTGTCCTTGCATTGGCTATTCCCATTACCTGAAATTCATCCCTATTACCAACACCTCTATTACCTTCTGGCCTTTGAATGATAGGATACACACCTCCTAGCTCTCTCCATGGTTGAGGACATTGAGGAGCTATATGGCCCTGCTCTCCACAATTGTAGCATTGGAAGTTCTCCATTTGATTCCTTTGTGGCCTTTCTCTTTGTGGTCTCCTTACTTGGTTTCAAATAACCAACATAGCAAGATCTACATGAAGCTCCCTTTCTACATGCATGCCCATAGGCAAAGGTTCCACATGCTCCATGGTCGTATTTAACCTACATATGCATGTTTCTCTTTCTTTTTGAGTTAGCTCTTGCTTTCTCAAATTCTTCTTCCTCTGATCTCTGGCTAATTTGCTTGCCTTTGCATAGGTGTCAGAATCCTTAAACTCCACCTTTTCCTTAGCAACTCCATGTAGCAATCCTATAAATTTGTCTTTTTTCAAGAAGTCTGGTGGCACTTGATTTTCTCACAAAACCCTCAAAATCTTTATCCATAACCCTTCAAGTCTACTTAAAAAGGCCATCGTATCTTTCTCTTTCCCTTGATACCAGCTACTAAGCTCCCTTGAAAGGTCTTATGGGTTATCAACTTTCCCATTCTTCCTTCTGAAAGCATTTCTTAGTTCGTTCCCAATCACCCTTGTCCTCATCTACTAGCACATCCTTATACAATTCTCAAGTAGCTCCTTCCAAGAGTAGCCCTACCATTCTCAACTTGTAGGCATCATCATCCCTATTGTTGCTAAGAGCTACTAACTCTATCCTTCTTAGAAATCTATCCACATCCTCACCCTTCTCTCCTTTGAACAACTCAAACTGTGCACCAGCCCATAGGTCTCGAGTTGACCCACAAGTGGCTTTCAACCTGCTTATCAAAGCTCTAACAAAAGTTTTTTTATCCTCAGTGGTGGGGGCACTAAAACATATGAGACTTGGTCTTTAAACTGAAATGCCTCTAGAGCTAGCCCAGCTGCATTTTAAACCACACATGGAACCACACTAGATAACCATCAACACACACAAGAACAATCTTTTCTGTCCTTAATCTGAAAACAACTTCCTTTGACATCCGATGATAACTATACAAGTGAAACCTTGTGGTAATGGGAGAAAGTAGGAGAGTTTTCATTTGCATTTAGTACAATAGTGAAAGCAAACTAGTTAAGCTGAAGTTGACATTATTTATATTTCAAAGTTACAACATCTAACAAACCCTTGGGGGGTTCACTATATGTAAACACTCTGTATCACGTGAGTTCAAGGCCTACTTTTAAAACCCCTTATTTGTGAAATTTTTATGAATAAATCACACCCTTTTTCTATTGAACCTGTGAATATCCCCTTTAAATGGTACTCTTTTGTATGTAAAAAATGTATAAAAAAAGGATTTAAAAAATCCTTTCTGTTGAACCCACGTGCTACGTTTACATATTTATAGTGACACCCCCCTAAGAACAAACCACACTTGTGATTTACAATTGGATCAATTGAAATCATTCAGCATGTAGGATCTCCTTAGGTAGATGTGGGGATAGATGAAGGTCTCCCCCATTCAGGGATAGATGAAGGTAAATGTAGGATCCTCTTCACACAACTCAGCATGTAGGATCTCCTCACGTAGATGTGGGGATAGATGAAGGTCTCCCCCATTCAGGATAGATAAAGGTAGATGTGGGGATAGATGAAAGTCTCCCATCAATTTGGTGATCTTGAGTAGTACAAACCATTCATATTCAATTCTCAAAGCGCAAAGCACCTCCTAATAGATTTTTTTTTTTAACATGTGGTTCAAGAACCAAGGACAAAATCATGGTAGTCATCTTGATCTCCAAACCAACGCCATGAACAAGATGAATTATGTGGTGTTTGTGTTATCTTCTGACCAATCTCAAACCCACCCAAAACATACAATCAAAGTAGAACCTTTTTGAACTCACTCAAAATTGGGTGCAATACATGCCAACTTCCAAGAAAACCAACTCACTCTTCCCCTACTTCACTCACTTATAAGGATACAATGATTTTACAAAGCGATAAAAGAGTTATACAATGATTGTGGTATATGGATTCCACATTTCACATGCTCTCTCAAAAATAATTGATGATGACAAGATGACACCACATACTCTCAAAAATAACTGATGATGACAAGATGACACCACATACTCTCAAAAATAACTGATGATGACAAGATGACACCACATAATACCCACAACACAAGAAAAACTAACACAAAGGGTGGGATCAGACTTGTTAAGTTGCCCTTATTCTGATAAGGTAAACATATTACTTTTTTCACAAGCACCACCGTCCTTTGATCATTGAAATTTCTTGTACCAACTAGGAAAGGATTTAAACAATCCTTAGAAAGCAACACCACTTATTCTTTCAATTTTCATTGGATAGGCCTTCTAAAGATCATGGATATACCCAAAGAAGATTTGAAAAGGTTGCCTTGTCTTCTTGATGCCCGTCGGTGCTCACAACACCTTCTTTTCTCTCTAACTCTCTAAAACTGATGTAGGTTTCTATAGTCCTCTACTTTCTTGTCCCTTCCTTTGGTTTCTTCTCATTGGGCCACCACGACCACCCGTCTCTCTTGCACTCCTTCTTCTCTCAGCACAATCTCAGCAAAATAGGAGAACGTGGATTTGTTGCAAACGAGAGAGGTTCCATGGCAGTGATAAGAAAGATGATAGTCACCACCACCAATACAAACTAACAAGGAGAGGTTTATCAAAGAAAGGTTCTCCTTCTTCTTTCAATCAAAGTAGTAGCATAATTTCAACCTATATAGCTAGCCCTGCAAAACGAGGGCCCCTTACCTATATCGTGGCACCCCGAAATTTAACGGAAGCCCCTTACCTCCTTTCATAGGCCTTCAAGCCAGCCGGGTTCCACACAAAGCTATTTCCAGCTTCCTCGTACTTGCCATTTCAACCTTGCTTCTTGGTTCTTCTAATACCAGGATCGTTTGGCCAGCTCGAACAATTATCTTGTTTCCATTCCCAGTCGGGGTTCCCCACAGCGGCGGCCACCTACACAAGTCTCGAATGAGCGTGCGTTGACGTGCGATGCTCCAAGTGAAAAGGTTATTTATTTTGTTCGATTTACTTGAATATATATTAGCTCCCAAAATAACCTTTGTCTGTTATACCTATACATTGGCCCCTCAATTGGTTACACCATTATCAGTTCCCACTTAGCATAAATGAGAATTGGGTCTTGAAGCTTAAAAATATTCACAACACATAATGAATGTATATCCTCATCACATGCTTCTAAAGTTGGTGTCTGAAGGCTCCCCAACATAAGTACCGAGTGTATTTGTTCCTTCTTGAAAGCCACTCATCACATACATCCATTAAAAGGATTAAAAGTCCCAAATTTCTTCTATGCATGAGGTTTCCACTTCCCACCAACTCCTAATACCTTTATCATCTGCTTCTTGCAAGTGCAAACTACATCCCAAATTGAATAAGAAGAGAAAGCATATGACAATACCATTATTTACCAAGCTTACACAAAAGACTCAAACCATTACTAGCACACTGACAAACATGCTATATTTGTAAAATAGGAAAATGATAATGCAGCAATATATAACAAATGCAAATATCTATCTCATGCTAATATAGTTAGATCACAAAACAGTAAACAAGCACAACCTGACCTATACAAGATCACTTCTACACTTTTAAAGATGCACTCCTATCTTTCTGCATTGTAGAGATATCATTTAAATGGAGCACAAATTTTTTTTCACACCATGATCATGGCCAACTATGTCGTGGTGGTCACACCAACCATTGCCGTGATCTTCTTACGACCAACTATGTCATGGTCACACCGACCATTTCCATGATCACATCACAAGTCCCAAGGCCACTTATATTGTGCCACATGTTAAAAGAATCAATCCACGAGCTGCCATGATCCCCTTGGCTTTAAATAAGTGATGTTTTCTTTTTTGTCACTCTTTGCAATATTTTTCACTTTTTGTCTTCTTCTTGGAGCTATTCATCATGCTTGTACCTACATCTTTGGCTGTCTACACGATTTATCCACTAGCACCACCACTTCAGGTAGGAGTCATGGTCCTTCTTTGTATTTTTTCACTTACTTGGTGTTATTTTAAAAGATTATTATGCTTACTAAAATAGCATAATAATCACATTAGTGGGTATTCTCCTTCCCCTTCTTTGTTATCCTCATGCTTTCTATTTTTTGGGCTTATCCCACCCCTAATCGCCATGTGCATTCTCTCTTTTTGCACTCCCCTCCATCAAACAAACATGGGATAGCTACCTTGATTCTATAGTCTACACATCCCACCCCTAATCACCATGACTATTCTCTCTTTGCATGCCCCTCCATCAAACCAAACATGGGCTAGCTACCTTGATTCAATAGCCTACACAATCACGGGATCCAGGTGCCGTACTGTAAAATCATGACAACCACACCATTTTGAAACTAATAATTAACCACTCGTTTTAAACATTCTAGTTACAAATGGTAATATTTGATGGGTGATCGCATCCCAATGCAACCACGATTCTATAGTCTATAGAACCATGGTGCATGATTGACACGAGACCGATCATGGTGCCACATCATTAATCATGGTGACGCATCATGAATCATGGTGACATGTCATTGATCATGATGCCACATCATCAATCATGCCCAATGAATCATAATGACATGTCACCGATCATGGTTCCACGTCTCTAATCATTGAAATACCAAAAAAATAACAGTGTGAAGTCACATCACTAATCATGGCATTAATGTCATGTCAAACAAATCATGCCAAACAATCACGATATGATTGCCACATCATGTTTGTATAATCATGTCACCCACTACCTGCACAACAATGGTTTCTAGTTTCTCATGTCAACACTTCAATCTTCACCATAACACCTTCTCCAATGTTTTGCTACTTTGAACCATTGACATAAGGAGATTGTCATGCCGTGATTTTGTAATCTGCTGAATCACAATAGTGATGACTAGAAAAATAGAGAACTATTTTTCTTGACAAAACCTTCACCATTTATGTACTAACATAGAATTGTAACATTTTAAATCTAACAAGGTACCATGATGCTCCTACTAGTCGGTTAGAATGATTAAAGTTCATCAACAAGGCCCCCAACTTTCCTTGATGCCACCATCGCCACTGCTACCTCTCCTTCAACGTCTTCTCCACCCCCGTAGCAAAATCACCAACTGACCTCGCTTCCCCCACACCCTTGGAGGAAGGTGAGATTCCCCCGCCACTCCTGCAACAACATGAAAAGGTGGACATGCCACTCAAACCCCTCGATTGGCATGACCCACTGGATTGCACAAAGTTTGAGTAGGCCATCAGTATTCTTCTTGGTCGACAACTCCAACATGCCCCTATCAGCAAGCTTACAAACCATCTAGACATCCATGTCCTTTGGCCTTATCTGGATGCCAAATACGACACGTAGAAGTGCTGACATCTACATCAACAACACGATAGTTGGTGCGTCGAGGAAACGTGGGGGCCTTGCTAATGTAGAGGGTATATCCATGAAGTCCTTGGGGAGGCCCAGGTGAAGATTAAGGGTGGGAGGTGGTGAAGGAGGTGTGGGTGATGGAGGAGGAGAGGGAATGTGAGGGGGTGTAGAGGATGGTGGGGTAGAGTAGATGTGGAAGTGGTGGGGGGTGTCGAGGTACGATATTGGGTACCTAGGGGTGGTGGGGGTTGTGAGATTGGTCCAGGTTGGGATTGGTGAGGGGGTGGAGGTTGATGAGGAGAAGACTGGGGGTGGGGGATCAGTTAGGGGCTTGTTGGGGCTGGCTCCGCCATCGTTGTCCTCGGAGCCACGGTTGGGGTGCTTGTTGGAATAAAAGAAAGTGCAGGCTCCTTCAGCTTCTTTGGGGGGTAAAGCCACATGGGAATCATCAAATTGAATGATACCAGTGAGAGGATCACCTGTAAGCTGGAGGTAGCAGTGGTGGTAGAGGATTAGGAGTTCATAGGGGCAGTAGGGTGGGAGCTCACAATGCGACGTAGGGATTTGTTAGCCAATTAATTATCTCCCACCCCTGGCACACTCAAGGAGATGGAGGACTTCTATGGTTTTGGAAGGGTATGGGAAAAGACCATGGGAAATGACGAGATCCATAGGGTTATCAGGTCGTGGGGTGCTCGTATCAGATAAGGTTAGCCTAGTTGAGGAGGTTGGCAATAAGAGGGTGGTCAGGGAGGGTGAAGAGGGAGGTGGATCAGAGAAAGAGATTTGGAATTGGAAAAACAGTGTGAGGAGGAAGGAGATGGAGTTAGAGGGAAGTTTGGTGAGGATATAATAAAGGGTGGTGAGGGGGAGAAGTGGTCGAGGAAGATTTCATGTTGGTGGAGATTGAGGTAGAGGGCTTGGTGTTGGAGGTTGAGGATTTGGCTAGGGTTTTGTGGAGGGGTGGCAAGGAAAGGTGGCTCTATGTGTGGTAGAGTCCACATCAAGGCATCAACCTTGTGCTCGACAGTATTGGGTACCGGCCCGGAGGGTGTGGGTTGAGGATGAATTGAGTGGGCTTCTGCGGCGGGTTGTAGTTGTGAATCCTTTTGGCAAAGGGTTGTAGTTGTGCATCCTTTTGGCAAAGGGTGTCTTAAGACAAATTTAAGAATTTTGGGAATTATTCGAGTCCCATTTCTTATAGGATTGGTTGGAAACTCGGTATTTTTGTGTAGTTTGAGCTAACATCTGTTTGTTGGTGCACTCTTTGTGCCATTAGATTATATCTTGACACAACTATTTGGCGTATTTGTTTGTAGTTGTATAGATACATATGTCAATGCAACAATATTGGAAGGACAAGGGAAACATGACACTAAACTTAATTGAGATTATATAACACCTTTCATAATAAAGAAGATTAAATGAATGCATCGAGTCCTTTGTAGTCTATTAGTACTCCAGATCCATACCTCAAACCATTGCATACAAAAATCAAGGAAAGTGTTGAATGCATCTTTGCGAATCAAATGCCAAACACTTGTATTCTCTTCCACAAGATGCATATGTTTGGCCAAGTCTGGACATACATCACCATGTTGCATCTCAATGGTCTTAAGTAAAACACCATTGAGTTCAAGTATCAATACTCTTCTTTGTTTCCTTATTGTATCTGGGAGTGGTGGAACTCTTTTGCTTCTAGGTACATGAGTCACCAATGATTGGTGCCACCTCAATAGTAAGTTTTCTGTACACTTGAAATCAAAGCTATATGCTTCAACATATCCTGTTGAAAACAAAATGTATGGCTAATGGACATTCAAAATTTTAAATAAATATATTATGTGCCAACAACATAAATTCATCCATGATATGGATGGTCTTAAACCTTCATAGACAAATGCTCCAATACCTCATAAGTTCAACCAAAAAAATAAAAGAGCGAGTATATTGTCAATGCTAAATTTCATCAAATTTATTGAATATGATGTATAAAAGATTTTCACTGTTGAGATAATTGAGTCTATCCAAATTAAATTATAATATTCATAGCCTTACACCTTGACAAGGCAATATCTTCAATAAAAAACAAACACATCTTCATTGCAATCCAATTGCAAATATTGACAAAAGAGATAATCAAATGACAGTAAGTTTGGAGGCATATGATTGCTTGATATAATAGTGTAAAGATTTGGCTCGTACAATCCAAAAATTAAACCCATCTAAGCACATTGTTTTGGCCAAAGCCTAAGTCTATCTTCGGGGCTTTTAGTACAAAATGGCTCCAAACACTCTGCACCCAACAAGTCTTGATATTTGTGCAGATCCCATACTTCAAACTGCACGTTTAGACCTCAAGAATGGTTTCCTTTGACCTGTGTAGCAACAACTAGTATGGGTTAGGTTGGAATCTAATTATACTATCACTCAATGTTTAATGAAACCAGACATTATCCTACCCATAAGCTCAAGTAAGCCTTTTGTAGCCTTGATATGTATGCTTTTGCGCTGCAACTCCACTTTATGAGATGACCACGATCATATCCCAAGCGAGTAGCATAAGCAATAGCGTGTTGATCACTCAAAATCCTTGTTTTGTAACACACTTTAAACAAGCTTAGCTGGTCTTTGGATAGTACTAGTACTCCAGTTTTGGATGCCAACATTGCTAGATCCTTGCTTATGGATTCTACTTCTCTTTTTTTCCCTCTTGATTGGACATACTTTAGCTTATCACCATACAATGGTAAGTGTAAAGATGCACAAGATGAGTTTTCCACTTCATATGAATATTCATTGAGCTCTTCTCACAAAAGTTGAGAGGTGAATTGGAGCCATTCTTCCAGTACATCTTGAAAATCGATAAATAAATTATGACCATGTGTGATAGGAGATTGACCTAGCTGATTAAGCAAAATAATAGACCTAATGTCATTTGTATTATTTAGATTTAAAAGGTAGGGTAAAAGGTCATTGCACAGTACGTAGTCGTGCCCTCCTTGAAAACTTTTAGGGAGGAAGAGACAGTTTTCTTTTGGATTAACACATCCCTTGAAAGGGCTATCATCTATAAGCAATGTATTCTTCTTATTGCAAATATCTTGGCACTGATTCCAAAACTTGAGTAAAGGTTTAAACATAGCCTCAACAGTAGGCTTATCTGGCCTATACACTTTTCAAAGATTATGGATATAACATTCTTTTTGTCCCCACACCATAAAGAAACGATATTTCTTATATGCATACTGTTCAAGAGTGTTTACATAGGCACAAACATTCTTGTGCAGCATGGTGGACCAAATACCAACATGAAAGTACTGGCAAATCTCATCCAAAAATTCAAAACACCCAAGGTGAATAACAACTGTGGTGCGACCAATATCAATTCGAATACAATTTGTTTGTGGATGCCTCTTCTCTTCCTTGTTGAGTAAAACTCCATTAAGATCAAGTATAACTGCACATTTCTTTATGGTGATTACACGAGGAATATTTTCTGCATACGATACAAAAGAATGATAACACTTTAATGTGTTTACATACTTAACAATGTGTTTACATACTTAACAATGTTAAAACAAGTGATCCTATATTATCAATGAGAGCTAATTACAACAAAACATCCACAAGTTTACTTTCATTTCATGCTCCCATACTGGCTCCTAGACTTTATTGCATTTCCCTATTGATTGGTGAAGATTGAAATACTAATCTATCTCCATCTCTCTCAAAAGAATATAAACTTCCTAGAGGCCTACTCTTTTGTGTATCGGAACATAGCTCCTCAACACGTTGCTCTATTTCTTGCGCACTTAACTTGTGATTGTTAGAAGTAGTTGTACCTGCAAAAACAACTCTCGCTCTAAGAAACATACTTTTTAACACACAAAATTGTTGAATAAATCATCTTAAATAACATCCTATATTGAAAAAGATCTACCTTTAGTTTTCTTGGCACCCTCTGCCCGCAGAGTCCTTGATTTCAACTATTCTCTCTTTATTCATAGCATATGTAGCCTCGTCAATTTCTTCAACACCCTCTGCCAACAGAGTCCTTGATTTCAACTATTTTCCCTTTATTCGTAGCATATGTAGCATCATCAATTCGTTCGACAATCTCTTCTTGTCTCTCCTTGGTTGCAAAAGTCTCTTGAAGCTCTTCATTAACTTTATCTTTATTCTCACTAACCTCAACAAATCAGGAATGTCCTTAGTCTCTTTAGTCCTATCACTTGAAGGCCTTGAAGATGTTTGCAAACCTGAATCATCGATGTGATCTACCTCCACCATGTTGTCTTCATTATTTCTAGCATTTGAATCATGAGAGTTGATCTCTCTAGTAGGGCTTTCATGATAATGTTCTAGTTGAGTAATGTTATCTTCGTCTTTCACTTCTTTGTATATATTTGTAAGATTAAAATAAAATGCTATTACTTTTAGGATTTAAATAATACACCAAGGCTAATACAATACTAGTCATTTTTATATCTACACATATACTTTGTATCCAAACTTAGATTACTCAACATTGAGTGATGTACCATAATGAATTAGGAACCATATTACCTGCCAAGACTTTCACATAAGGGTCAAACTTGAGTTTGAGCCTCACTTACAAGGGCAAAGTAAAGATCGCTCAACTTGAGATTGTGCCTTGTGTTGGAAGACATCCCCAAGGTTGGACATAAGTGGAGGTACGGCTCAAACTTAAGTTTGAGCCTCACCGCTACACTAGGATATGGAGTAAGTGCAATTTCTTAATAGTAAGTGTGCATCATCATTTGTATTAGGCTCAAACTTAATTTTGAGCCTCATTGTGCTACACTAGGATATGGAGTAATTTCTTAATAGTAATTGTGCATCATCATTTGTACCAGATGTTGGCATGAAATAAAGGATAATTAGAATAAAAAAATTCACTTTAATAGAAAAATGTTAAAAATGAATCCAAAAAAGCCATGTATTAAACCAAAGACTAATAATTATTTCAACAAATCCACACTTTGAACAAGACCTATGTTAATATTAGTTGTTGATAAGCTCCTTTCAATGATCACTATTCCTTGTACATTCATAAGCACTATCAATGCACTTTTCTACCTTTCTTTGGTTGAGAGCTTGATGGGCTATGAGCATGGAAAGCCTTGTTGACATCTGTATCCCCAATCTTCTCAATGGCCATAGCAACCCCAACATTTGAAGCTTCCATGGCTTTTGCAGTATCCAATATATCATCACCATTCCCACCTTCATCATCATTTTCATGCGTTTCAATATCTTCAAATTTGTCTTCGGAATAGAGCATCATTCCCTTGGTTCTCTTCATTCCTTTGCCTCCATCTTCAAAGTCTATAGCATCTCCAACTTCTTTATCATCATCTGTGTCATTTTTGTTGTCAATATCATCACCTTCGTCTTCCTCCTCTGTACTTGGCGGGTTGTCAATGTGAAGATTTTGAAGGTTCCCTTTTTCTACATCATCTAGTGTTTGCTTTTTTGTGCCGCCACTTGCACCACACCACTCTTGCAAGGACGGGTGACCGTCTAAAAGAGCAGAGCACTTTGATTCTAATGCCATCGCTTCCAAATCATCTTTGCATAAAGCAATACATCATCTCTTCTTTAGCAAGCTCTCCTCTAGCACAACTCCACCATAATATATCTCTACAACATAGCTGTGTTCAGGACAAATCCCTGTGATGAGACCATCAATAAAGCCTTTGTCGATGAATTCTCTATTTTGGCCCACTAGAGATTGAGATGAATACATTTTTGTGAGAACCTTATCAATGGTTTCAAACTTGTCAACCTTGCTGATGAAAAGAATGACAGTTGCAATCTCAACTGTTCCAGATGTCCAGGCATCATCTTTTTATGTGTGGATCACGCCAAATTCATAGTGCACCTTTGTTGACTGGCTAGAAATCCCTTCGATAAGCATTCCAATGGTGATGAAATCAACAAAACACACAAGAATATATTCATATTGTGAGTTTAGTGTGTTCAAAGCAAGTGCCAACTTGGAGAAAAATTCTGTGACGAGAGCTGCTCCTTTGTACCATGTAGGTCCATAATTGCCAATTGAAATGGTACATGCTCTTCACTACAAAATGCTATAATCGTTGTCATATCAAAACCCACCCCCCTAATTGTCCAAGTAATAGACTCTTGTTGAGATACAATACCCATAGATGCTCTATATAGGTGATTCAGTAAAGTTACTACACTTTTTGAAAGTGAAGGATTTTTTTTTGAACGATTGAGAGCGTCCCTAACAAAGGACTGGCTGTAGCTCCTCAATTGATTATACTCATACTCCCCTAGCTTATATGTCTCACACACCTGTTCACAAGTCATCTTTTCCCTTGTCAAATCAAAATAGAAGGCGGTTATTGCATCTTTGAGCACTCGATCTGTTTTTAGCTTCCAACTCATCTCCTCCATATCCATTCTTTGATGGGTTTGCTTTTACTTCTTAAGCAACATTCTCTTGTCAAGTGCTATTTGAATGTCCAAAACTTCACTCTTTTGAAGGCCTAAAATGCACCTAAACAACGTTGGGCCTAGCGGACTGTTCCTGGTGTGTCTGCTGAATTTGCCCACTCTTCAAAGTTGGAAGTTTGGGATTTTGATCAAGACCTTTAGTCTGAGTTTTCCCCTTTGTGTTTGGTGGCAAGCCTTTTGCATATAGCCTCATGATCTTAACCCAATTCTGCCATACATCATCATCACATAGAAGTAAGTGTAAATCATTTTTGATAAAATTCTTATGTAGTGTGTGCTCCGTGGTCTCCATAAAGGCCTGCAAAGTTGCAAAGTAAGAAGTTAGCCCCCTTACTATAGATATAAAAAAATATTAGGAGGAATCATGCATCTATGGGTTTTCAATAATTTGGAGCTTATGCTCAAACTTGAGTTTGAGCCTCACTTGCCAGTGCTAAACTAGTAAGTAATGGTGATGCTCGATCTTAGGTTTGAGCGTCACCTCCGTATGCAAATCTAGCACTTGCAAGTGAGGCTCCAACTTAAGTTCGAGCCACAATTAGATATGCAAGTGCTACACCATCACAGAGAGGTGAGGCTTGAAGTTCAATTTCAAACCAAACTATTAAGTTTATGCAGTTTGAGAAGAAGCCGCACATGCATCTTTCTTATGCTACTGCTACACTTGAAACTATAGATCCGTAAAAGATATTATGAAAAGTAAAGAAGAAGTAATGTATGTCTATGATCTACCAAGATATAGCAAAGAATCAAAAGAGTATCTTCCAAGACTCATCCATCTTGGGTTGATTAACACCAGGCAAAGGTTTACTAGGACGACCGTTTGCATGTCATTGTGCTCAAGCTTGTAGAAGTTGATCGAGGAATGGCTCCTTTTGCATTGACTTTGCAACAGACAAATTTGCATCCTTGGAAATGTCACGAGAAATCTTGGGTGGGCAATTTACAATTATCTTTGATCTCCTGAACCTAAATTGCTGACGCAATTGAGGGGTCGCTTTAGCCATATTTAGAGCCTGCAAGCTTTTTGCAGCACTAATGGAGTGTTGACCAGAGATAATCCAATATTCCACTTTATGAATATCTTCTTTTGCGAGTTTATCAAGGGGTTGTTTCGTAGTACGATTACAGGGCATCAAAATTGCAAGTATCTCCTCTTGCTTTGGGTCCTCAATAAAGTCTTGGGTCAAAATACGAACCCAATCCTTATTTAGCCTTCTATACACATAGTTTGAAGGAGCAGGATAACATTTCATCACATCAATGATGAAGATCTCATTTAGACCAAAGGGATAATATCCCTTCTTTATTTCCTAATGAGATCATTGCTTTGCTGCCCTTGTTTGGAGTCTCAACCTCTATTAGCTGGTCATCGGACGCATCTATCTCCTTTGAACCACTTGCTGGTTTTGTCCTTTGCCTCTTTGAAGAGATTTCTTGAACCTTTGTAGAGTGCTTTGCCTTTCTCTTCTTTGCAAGTGCTTGCTCCTCTTCTTGCACCTGAGAGCCTACCATGTATTTAGCTGCTATTGTGCTTACATCAAGGACTTTTGTTTTGTCACCCTCCTTTTTATGTTTTGAAGGAGTTGCACCAGCATTTCTAGATGCTTCAAGTGCACTCTTCACTATGGCCCTGCCTTTTTTGGAGTGGTTGTTGTCTCCTTTTCAGGTATGGACTTTTTTCGTGAATCCAAAGCCTTCTTTACATGCCTCATCGCTTTCACCAGGTCCTCCACATTATCCACCCCTAAGTCTTCTTGATTCGAAAAGTCAATGATCTTCAATCCTAGCTTTACAATAGACTTGTCCTTTCCTAGTTTACTGCCAGTCATGTCTGCTGGGTGAAAAGTGTCCAACGATAAGCAAAACTTATTTGCTTTTGTAGTTTCTCCTTCTGGCAATACATTGCATGTGAAGCATGGGTTTTCTCTTGCATCCACATCATCCTTAGAGCCTACCACAATCTCCATATCTCTATATGATGTATCACCTTGAGACAGAAACAAATGGAGGACTCCTTTGAAGTTTGCACTAGCATCGTAGCTATCCACAAACCATTTTACTCCTTCTTTATTACTCAATTCGAAGGTTTTATCCACCTTAATTCTAGGAGTGACACTTTTAGCTTGAGTTGTTGTTTTGAGAGAGCAACTAGAGTAAAGATTGGTGCACCACGTGGTTGCGAGGTAGCGGGCGCTTTTTGCTAGCTTCCATTCCTGTGAAGCACAAAAAAAGTTTCAAAACCTTAGAAAAAAATGGATTTAAATGCTACATATCAAATCAAAACCTATCAAACTTAAGAAACTTAATGCATGCTACAATTATTGATGCTTCACTTAGTTTTTTCAAATAGCGGGGCCTCGCTTGAATTTACTTACTCCATACAGAAGCTCGACTTAAGCTGGAGCCTAGATCCAAGTTGTGCACTCATATGCTAGGGGTACGCTAGAATAGAGAGGCAAGGCTCGAACTCAAGTTTGAGCCTTAAGGCGAAGTTCCATGTATGGGAGGCTTGAACTTAAGCTGGAGTCTAGATCCAAGTTGTGCACTCATATGCTAGGGGTACACTAGTATATTGGAGCCTTAAGGCCAAGTTCCATATAGGGGAAACCCGAACTTAAACTAGAGCCTAGATCCAAGTTGTGCACTCATATGACAAGGGTACACCAGCATATAGAGACAAGGCTCAAGCTCAAGTGCAAGCCTTAAGGCCAGGTTTTATGTAGGAGAGGCTCGAAGCCTAGATCCAAGTTGTGCACTCATATGCTAGGGATACGCTAGCATAGATAGGCAAGGCTCGAACTCAAGTTGGAGCCTTAAGGCCAAGTTCCATGTAAAGTTAAGCATGGAGAATGAGCCTTAACACATAAGTTCCATGTAGGGGAGGTTCGATCTTAAGGTGGGGTCTATATCCAAGTTGTGCACTTAGATGCTAGGGGTGCACTAGCATGGAGAGCAAAGGCTCAAACTCAAGTTCAAGCCTTGAGGCTGGAGTACACTAGCATGGAGAACAAAGTTCGAGCCTTACGGTCGGTGTACACTAGCAAGGAGAGCAAAGGCTCCAACTCAAGTTCGAGCCTTAAGGCCGGTGTACACTGGGAGAACAAAGGCTCAATTTGAAGGTCGAGCCTTAACACCGGGGTGTACTAGAATGTAGAGCAAAGACTCAAACTCAAGTTCGAGCCTTAAGGCCAGGGTACACTAGCATGGAGGACGAAGGCTCCGAGCCTTAAGGCTGGGGTACACTAGCATGCAGAACGAAGGCTCAATCTGAAGATCGAGCCTTAAGACGGGGTGCACTAGCATGGAGAGCAAAGGCTCAAACTCAAGTTCGAGGGGTGCACTAGCATGGAGACCAAAGGCTCAATATGAAGTTCGAGCCTTAAGGCCGGGGTGCACTAGCATGGAGAGCAAAGGCTCAAATTCAAGTTCGAGTCTTAAGACCGGTGTGCACTAGCATGGATAGCAAAGGCTCAACTCAAGTTCGAGCCTTAAGGCCGGGTGCACTAGCATGGAGAACGAAGGCTCAATCTGAATTTCAAGCATTAAGGCCAGGGTGCATTAGCATGGAGAGCAAAGGCTTAAACTCAAGTTCGAGCCTTAAGATCGGGGTGCACTAGCATGGAGAGAAAAGGAGCAAAGGCTCAAACTCAAGTTCGAGCCTTAAGGCCGGGGTGCACTAGCATGGAGAGCAAAGGCTCAAACTCAAGTTCGAGCCTTAAGGCCAAGGTACACTAACATGGAGAACAAAGACTCAATCTAGGTCGAGCGTTAACACATAAGTTCTATGTAGGGGAGGCTCGAACTTAAGGTGGAGTCTATATCCAAGTTGTGCACAGAGATATGTGACACATATACTATATTTATATAGGGAACCCTTGTCATTTAGATTATATAATGTGCACAAAGATCAGTTTTATAGGTTCTCGACATATGTGAAGATACAAAAGAGAGCAGCAAGAAGTGCAAACAATCTACGATGCAACGATTGACAAATGGCACACTTAGTGTGCAATCAAGTAAGCGTTTATATTGATTACTGTAAGGACTTACTTGTTACGTAAAGTATTCAATTAAAGAAGGACTTACTTGTTGCGTAAAGTATTCAATTAGATGAGGGAACACACGAAACACAAATGGGCGCACAAAAGTCTTCGATGTCGCATAGACGTGACGGATGCTTGAAGTCTCCAATGGCATGTGGGTGTGATGGTTTTGCAGGAAATAGAGGTTGGAACCAACACAGACGTGTCGATTTTGCGGGAGGAAAAGAAACTATTTGAAATGCAAGGCTGAGCGATGCATACGATGGCATCGTGCGTGATGGCGATTACGATGACGAGCACTGTACGCTCACCACACAGAATCGCTTTGGGTGCAGGGTGCAGAATCACATGTGCGATGGCGATTACGATGACGAGCACTGTATGCTCACCACACAGAATTGCGTTTAGGATTCGCAGGTCATTTGGTTTGGTTCAAATGCGAGGTTAGACACAATGCACTTTGTTTCTAATTAAGGCGGTTGGGGGGGAAGGGGAAAATTGGAATTTCAAAGTTGGGGGGAAGGGGGGAATTTGAATTTCAAAGTTGGGGGGAAGGGGGGAATTTCAAACGAGAGGGGCGGGTGGCAGAGCGCCGCAACGAAGGGGGGGATTTCATTCGAATTTCAAAGTTGGGGGGAAGGTGGGGAAATTCGAATTTCAAAGTTGGGGGGGAAGGGGGAAATTTGAATTTCAAAGTTGGGGGGAAGGGGGGAATTTCAAACGAGAGGGGCGGGTGGCAGAGCGCCACAACAAAGGGGGGGAATTTCAAATGACGGGTGGTGGAGCGTCGCAACGAGAGAGACGGGACTGGGCGGGCGGCAGCAACCGTGCGACGAGGAGGGAGACGGGACGAGGCAGGTGGCCGCAGAGAAGAAGCAAGGAGGGGACTGTCGATTGGAAGGAGAGCCGCTTGGGAGGCTGGTGGCGGCTGGTAGCCAAGGGGAGAGTTGGGAGGTTTTTTTAGAAGCTTTGGGTTTTGCACGATATTTCTTGGGCTGGCACAGCACAGAGAGGGCTGATGGCAGTGGAGCAGTGAAGGAGAGAGAGCGTTGAAATCAGAGTGAAGCAGGGAGATGGAGTCGACTGCAGTGGAACCGTGAAGCAGATAGAGAAGTCACCAACTGTAAAAGTGAAGAAGAGAGACTACTGTCATGGAGATGAGGAGAGAAAGACATCAGGCTGCTGTTCTTGTGTGAACATGAGGAAGGTGATAAGGAGCGACCAGGAGCTGGAGTGGGCTGATTGTGGTGAGTGGGTGCTAGATAAAGATGGTTCTGAGGATGTCTTGGATGTCCAACTCTGCACCTCCAAGGCGGCTCCTTCCAGCCATTGCCGTCCCCCCAGTCGACGTCAACACCTGCAGCCAGCCCCAGCAAAACACAAAGCCACTCCTCTGGCTCCTCCTACAAGTCAATTCCCTCCACCTCGACTCCTCCTTTTCTACTCCCCTGCAAGTCGGCACCAGTCTCTTCTCTCCCTGTTTTGCAGACGACCCTCCTCCCTGCAGAGCCGCCCACGTCTCTCTGTCAGCTGCGATGACCTCCCTTGAAGGTAATCATCTCTTGTGCTTTTAGCAACTGCGCCTTGGACGTCTTCTGGAAGAACACGCCAACTTGGATGAATTCAGCTTCTTTCCTTCCGTTAAAAATACTTGTGCCACCTTTCCCTGCCATGTCATCACCTTCCATATTGCTTCCCCTTCCAGAACCATTTCATACACACCTTTCAATTAGCATCCCAACAATTAAATGCCCACCTGTTTCCATGCACACCTTCAAATTCAACCTGGTGCCCATTTATTTTTGGGGACACGCACAAATACAAAGCAACCGAATGGCTGATACCACCTCCACCAAACCACACTCTGGACAAGCCTGTGCTTCCAAGATTTCATCATTTTCTCTGCACATACACTTCCATCAAAGCCCTAAGCTTGATTGCTGTATCCACGACGCCCACCCTGAGTCAATGGGTGCTCCCATGACTTTACCACAACACGAAACATCACTCATGTACACATGTATAAGTTGAGTTTGGGGTTCTCACAAAACTTCACACATATTTAGCAACCCCCTATTTCTGGTGAGACATTTATGTCCAACAGCTATACAAATAGAGACCATTTATCCCCCTGGATCAAACAGAAATCTCGGTGCAATACCTTCCAATCCTTCAAGCATTTTCCTCTGTCAAATAACCATTGATACACCCTGTCATGGTCTTCCACTTTCAGCAACCCCCTAGGCTCTTTATATGTGGCTTCATCAAAATATACCATTGTATCTCCTCCTCCATACTAGCTCACATAGTCTTGTGATGGAAACAACCATTCCTCACCTCTACTCCCCTCTGACACATCTGATTCCCACTCATAATCATATACTGAAATAACAGACATTTGATCATCAACTCCCATCTTATGGTCATCCAATTTGCAGCCTACATCATTGGCTTCCAACTCTCCCTCTCGACAAACTGCCAAACTCGAACTATAGCCAAACCACTCATCCTTATGTTGAGCATCAACATGAGGTGTGTCCTTCATAAACCCATTTCCCTTCAACCCATCAACATCACACATAGCAACTTCAAGCACTGTAGGCTCATCATTGTGACTTCCTTGTAGTTTCTCCAGCTTCAAGACCATTGGTGATCCTTCAAGATTCTCCACATCTTGCACAGGCATCCCTACCAAGTCTAAGCTCCCTAAACTCCCAGGCAAAGCACCTTGGTCCCCTTGACCAACAACAATAGCCTTACATGCATCCTCACTACTACTGACAAACCGACTCATTCTCTTGGGCATGACAAGGAACACACACCTTATGATCAGCAACCGCACATGCGAAATCTATCACGTCATCATCCAAAATAGCATCTAACTCATCATCAGTCACACCATCATTCCCCTCCTGCACAACTGGTATGCAAGCATTTGTTACCTTCTCCACAAAAGCCAATTCCAACAGATCATCCAATGCATTATCAAGAATACAGTCTAGCTCACCATCCACACTCTCACAAGCTGCAATATCCAACTCATCACCCAGATCATCAATATGTACTTCACTCATAATATCTTCATTAGTAACATTTTGATCATCACACTCCACCTTGACTGGCTGAAGTACTATCACATGCAAGTCATTACTCATTTCTGAATCAAAAAGATCTTTCAAGTCATATCCATACTCAAACACATCAGGCTCCTCAGCATTAGCATCACCTTCACAATCCACAGCATCATCAATACTCCCATCCTCCTCCTCCTCTTCTTTTGACAACTCTTCAGGGCTGATTCCAGAAACCTCACCCTTCTCCATTTCCAACAAGTTAATCTGTCCCATATCTTGCTCTTTAAATGTGACCTTACGGACTTCATGAACATTGGGGTGAATTTCATCCTTCATCTGCATACTAGGGTCCTATCATTCATTCCCATAGACAATTGATATATACCACCATTAGCTTTGGCTGGTCTCTCACATTGCAGACTGATATGACCCCACTCACCACAATTTCGGCATTGCACATCACACGGATACCCTCTCCCTCTTCCAATATCTGCTGAATTTCCTTCAAAACCAGATGATGCATCAGTCTTCCTTCCCATAGACAATTTATATATACCACCATTAGCCTTGGCTGGTCTCTCACATTGCGGACTGATATGACCCCACTCACCACAATTTCGGCATTGCACATCACACGGATACCCTCTCCCTCTTCTAATATCTGCTGAATTTCCTTCAAAACTAGATGATGCATCAGTCTTCCTTCCCATAGCACCTATGCCTCTTCCTCTTCCTGCAGACTCTATCCAATCCAAGCGTAAAGACTTCATGAGCTCCACTGCTTCATGAACCTCTTTCTTCAATGAATCCTCCTGTTTAGGAATAGTAGCAGCTTTTCTTCCAGGATGCATACTCTCAATCTCTGGCATCTTCACAAACCTCTTCGGCTCTTCCTGAATTCCCATCTGCCTCAGACGCTTCACCTTCCACTCCTTCTCTCGAGCAACTCTGACAGCCTCCTAAAAGCTATCCAGGTTCTTCAACTCCACCTTCAGACGGAGGGTTGGCTCCAGACCAGCCACAAACCGGTCTCTCTTTATCATCTGCGGGGGTACTTCAGGAATCAAAGCCTCACACCATAGACTCCACAGTCTACCAAACTCAATCAAATACTGATCCACATCCTGACTATCCTTCTGCTGAATGTTACACAACTCCTTCCATACTTCATTCGGACTCTTCACATGGACAAACTGTGCCAAAAATGCAGCTCTGGCTACACGGTACTCAGGATCCTGTTGATGAACATTCCTGTGTGTAGTCACAAACATCCGTAGCCGTGCTTTTGCATCACCCTGCAAGCAATAAGTCAAAATCTGAGAAAGGATCTCTGGGGTTGCCCTGTCTTTCATCAAAGCTGTAAACTCCATCTTCTCCAGAAACCTAATTGCACTCTTCTGTGGCAATCCCCAATAGTCCAGAAAATCCTGAGCCATTTCCCAAATCTTTCTTCACACAAATCCCTGTTCTCTTTCACAAACCAAAGGAAATTTTCTTCCTCTGTGGAGGCACCAAAAAGTGATGACACGGAAGCGGTAAAGCTGTTTACGCCTTTATAGGGTGTCACACTTCCACACATGCATACAAACACACCCAGAACACTAGACCCAAGAGCATAAACAAGACTTACATTTCAGAACAGATCTTCATTTCTACAGAGTTGGATATCCAAGACATCCTCAGAACCATCTTTATCTAGCACCCACTCACAATCAGCCCACTCCAGCTCCTGGTCGCTCCTTATCACCTTCCTCACGTTCACACAAGAAAAGCAGCCTGATGTCTTTCTCTCCTCATCTCCACGACAGCAGTCTCTCTTCTTCACTTTTACAGTTGGCGACTTCTCTATCTGCTTCACGGTTCAACTGCAGTCGACTCCATCTCCCTGCTTCACTCTGCTTTCAACGCTCTCTCTCCTTCACTACTCCGCTGCCATCAGCCCTCTCTGCATTGCGCCAGCCCAAGCAATACCATGCAAAACCCAAAGCTTCTAAAAAAACCTCCCAACTCTCCCCTTCGCACTCTCCCCTTGGCTACCCAGCAGCCGCCACCAGCCTCCCAGGCGGCTCTCCTTCCAGTCGACAGTCCCCTCCTTGCTTCTTCTCTGCGTGTGTGCTACCAGCAACTGCGCCAAAGAACAACACCACCAATCTAACTCTTTGCTGTCGCCTGTGCCAGTTATACCAGCCAATCTTCTTGCTCCCCTTCCAGTCGGTGGCGCACTCAGTCATCGCCAGCAGAGCTGCACCTCCAAGGCGGCTCCTTCCAGCCGTTGCCGTCCCCCTAGTCGACGTCAACACCTGCAGCCAGCCCCAGCAAAACACAAAGCCACTCCTCTGGTTCCTCCTACCAGTCAATTCCCTCCACCTCGACTCCTCCTTTTCTGCTCCCCCAGGCGGCTCTCCTGCAAGTCGGCACCAGCCTCTTCTCTCCCTGTTGTTGTAGACGACCCTCCTCCCTGCAGAGCCGCCCACGTCTCTCTATCAGTTGCGATGACCTCCCTTGAAGGTAATCGTCTCTTGTGCTTTTAGCAACTGCGCCTTGGACGTCTTTTGGAAGAACCCGCCAACTTGGACAAATTCATCTTCTTTTCTTCTGTTAAAAATCCTTGTGTCACCTTTCCCTGCCATGTCATCACCTTCCATATTGCTTCCCCTTCCAGAACCATTTCATACACACCTTTCAATTAGCATCCCAACAATTAAATGCTCACCTGTTTCCATGCACACCTTCAAATTTAACCTGGTGCCCATTTATTTTTGGGGACGCGCACACATACAAAGCAACCGAATGGCTGATACCACCTCCAGCAAACCACACTCCGGACAAGCCTGTGCTTCCAAGATTTCATCATTTTCTCTACACATACATTTCCATCAAAGCCCTAAGCTTGATTGCCGTATCCACGACGCCCACCCTGAGTCAATGGGTGCTCCCATGAATTTACCACAACACGAAACATCACTCATGTACACATGTACAAGTTGAGTTTGAGGTTGTCACAAACTTTACACAACGGCGGGAGAGTGCGGCACCTTCGGGACGGGGCGGGCGACAGCAGTCATGCGGTGAGGAGAGGAGACGACGGGAGAGTGCGCCTTTGGGATGAGGCAGGCGGCAACACTTTGAATTTCAAAGTTAGGGGGGAAGGAGGGATTGGGATTGGGAGAAGAAACTGAAGAGGCAGAAAGAAGGCAACACTTTGAATTTCAAAGTTAGGGGGGAAGGGGGGATTGGGATTGGGATTGGGAGAAGAAACTGAAGAGGCAGAAAGAAGGCTTCCGTTTCGGTTTCTTCTCCCAATCCCAATCCCAATCCCAATCCCAATCCCAATCCCAGGCCCAGACCCAGGTCCCATGTCTTTTGATTATAGCTAGTTTCACTTTTGTTTATATACCCTTCTTCACCCACACCCCACTTGTTCTCTGGGATTATCCTAGCTTCCCTCTCTATTCCTACTTGCTTGTGTAATAGATAGTTTGAGCCTTGAGCTTGAGCTTGAGCTTGAGATTTCTTCTTTTCTTCCCTCTTTCCCCATACACCCAAATATACTTATAAACTATACGATTAAAAATTCAACTAAAATCTATATAATGCACAATGGCTCAAACTTGAGTTTGAGCCTCACGAAGGAGAAGAGTATCAAATCCAATGTCCATTTGCTCATTTCCATGTCACATTCTCTTCACTAGCATATTATTTCTCTCTATTGCTTTCTCTTTGCCTTTGCTGCTATTGTAACCACTCACCTTTGCCTTTTGTAGCTATGAAACATTGATGGCTAATTGACACCATACCTTGACTCAATATCCCAATGAAACGGTGTGGCCAGATGTAGAGGGTGATGAAACCTACCTCTTGGGAAACTAGCATATACATGAGGTGAGGATTATCACTTCAATTGGGACCTCTTAATAGCAAACTAGCATATGAAGGTGAGGCTCAAACTTCGGTTGGAGCCTCAAAGCAAACTAGCATCTGTGGGTGAGGTTCAAACTTTACTTTCAGCTTCCTAGAAGCGAACTAGCATCCGCAGCAGGTGAGGCTCAAACTTTTGTTGGAGGAGCCTACCCTTCTATCTAACATATGCAAACTAATATATTATGCAAGTGAGGATGATAACTTTAACTGGAGCCTCCTAGCAAACTAACATATGATGGTGAGGCTCATGGAGCCTCCTACTAGACAAGCTAGCATATGCAGGCAAGGCTCAAGCTTTAGATGGAGCCTAGCCTCCTAGCAAACTAGCATTGATATGTGAGATTCAAACTTTGGTTGGAGCCTAAACTTATGTTGAATTGAATTGAATTACATTTATAGTTTTGTGTACTACCGTAAAAACATCGCTTCAATCTTTCTTATTGAGATCTTGATTTTCTCAAGGATTGCAGGGTCTAAAACAAGGTGCTTCAGTGTTTCTCATTGATGGCATGTGGGGTTATTCATTCCATTGTTGATGCATCTCAAACATGTGTTTTTCAATTCATTGGTGAGACATGTGCAGCAATACATGTTCAACAAAGCTTTGATGACACATTTCTCATTCCATTTACCACAATGGATGCAAGAACAATGTCTCAAGCAGTTGGAAGCATCATCAAATGGCCATTGGTCAACCTTGTTATGGTGGACAAAGACATTACTAATACCAAAGAGGATAATTTTGCGGAACTTCTTGTTGATCAAGAAGATCACTATATAGATAGGGAGAGCTAGAAACAGATCTACAAAACTTGGCAATGGAGTAGTATTGGTGGTCCACCCATACGAGGCTATAAATTATAGAGAACCAGGGGAGAGTAGCTTGGGTGTCATTATAGAAGGATTTTTGCATCCAAGTTCAACTTGTGTTTCAGGTCTGAATTTGGTTAGTTGGCCGATCAGGCAACTCACATTTGAGAATGGTGAACCATTAGTGAAGGACACATAATCTTCTTCTATTGATGAGGGTATTCAAGATCACTTCATGCAAAAAAATATTGACAGCAAAAGAGCATGATGATGTAGAGGGCAATGATGGGGATAGTTCTGATGACAGACACCATGATGCCATGATCACTGACTATGATATCATTGAAGGGACAAATAAGGAAAGGAGCTATGTCCATAGGGTAAGGGTAATGAAAAATTACGATAAAACCCATGGAGCTAGCAAAAAATGTGATGTTGCAAACATTCACAATGTCGCAACCATTGATTGTTGTGAGAAGCGATGTTGTCAATTTGGAGATAGATCCAAAATCATGCAAGCTAGGGTACACTTTTGGGGATAGAGCTATAGTACACGATACACATTTGTACTGGATTGCATGGGCATGGCCTATAGACAAGGTCAAGATGACGAGTGCTTTGAGTTCACATTTGATGGGAAGAAGGTTTGTAGTAAAGCATGGTTTGTGTTTCAGGTCTAAATTTGGTTAGTTGGCCGATCAGAGAACTCACATTTGAGAATGGTGAACCATTAGTGAAGGACACAGAATCTTCTTCTATTGATGAGGGTATTCAAGATCACTTCATGCAAAAAATATTGACAACCTAAACAATTCAAGTGATGAAAAAGAGGATGATGATGTAGAGGGCAATGATAGGGATAGTTCTGATGACAGACACCATGATGCCATGATCACAGACTATGATATCATTGAAGGGACAAATAAGAAAATGAGCTATGTTCATAGGGTAAGGGTAACAAAAAATTACGATAAAACCCATGGAGCTAGCAAAAAATGTGATGTTGCAAACATTCACAATGTCGCAACCATTGATTTGCGAGAAGCGATGCTGTCAATTTGGAGATAGATTCATAATCATGCAAAGTAGGGTACACTTTTGGGGACAGGGTTATAGTACACGATACACATTTGTACTGGATTGCATGGGCATGGCTTATAGACAAGATCAAGATGACAAATGCTTTGAGTTCACATTTGATGGGAAGAAGGTTTGTAGTAAAGCATGGTATGTAATGCATGGCATTGGTAAGTCAACATTCTATAGGCTCAGAAAGAAGTTCCTGAATGGTGCATGTAATGTCAGTCATGGCAACAGTGGGATAATACGAAAGAGCATGACACATGTTGAGATGGCAAAATCAATCATACTGGGCTTCATAGACAATAATGCCGATCAAATGCCACATAGGTCAAGGAAAACTATGCATGGAGCCCACGAGACCTAATGTGTTCTAGCAGCAATGTACAAACAGGTGGACATATTGCATGAAAAAGGGAATGACACACTTGTCTCATTCGAATACCGGCCACCACTGTCACAACCATCATTCTCAAGATTGTGGAACACAGAGTTCAAGATAGTTAGTTTATCAAAAACCAGCACCTTCTCAAAATGCGACATTTGTACGGCAATCAAGGTCAAGTTAGAATCAACAAAAAATCAAGAGGAGCGTGCCAGATACATGGCACAAAGAAGGGCACACATGTTGCAGCAAATGAGTTGTAGAAATCTATACTATGCTTGGAGGAGCTCTTTCGAAATGAACCCAAACAGGTATTTGTGTATTATACATGATAAGATGGACCAGAGCAAGACTGCCATACCACAAATTAAACCAGCTCCTAAATCTCTCAATGGGACTGAGAGGCTTCCAGTATCCTTAACAAGAATGCTCACTCATGGACATGGACAAACAGCTTATGGTCACTTTGCCTTGGGTTATGGCCAAGTGATCCCAACTTCACAATTTCATCTCTCTCAAAATGTTTAAGAAACTTAGAAAGAGGAGAGAAATACATGTATGGTGACTTGAGCTTGATTGTGTTTTGTCTACTATGGCCCTGTATCAGCATATGGAAGTGCTGAAGGAGAGAAACGCATATTGCAAGCAGAGCATTGAGGATGCAGATGAAGAGACACATGTAGAAACAAATGTGGATACAGAGGAAAATTGTTCTTTACATATACAGTCAGTCTTTCATACTAACACATATGCAGTCAGTCTTTCATACTAACACATATGCAGTCAGTCTTTCATACTAACACACATGTGCAGGATAGGGGCAATGGCAATGCCTCAAGTTTAATGCCATCAAATTCAAGGACATTTTTCAAGAGATTTCCAAGGACGTTGTTGTTGCAACTTGACAATTGTGGTTCTAAAAATAAAAATCGTTATGTATTTGCCTATCTATCCCTATTGGTTGCACGAGGAGTGTTTGACATGGTGCAGCTTGGTTTTCTTATGGTTGGTCATACTCATGAAGATATTGATGCATTGTTTAGTCGCTTCTCTGAGAAGTTGAGGAAACAAACCATTTTCACATTTCCACATTTGATGAAGATCTTTAATGAGTGTGTTAGTATGTATCCAGCACCCTTTCTCCTACAAAAGGTGGCAGACTTCAAAGGCTTTGTCAAGGGATGCTTACATGATGGAGCCAATAGCTTGATTGGACATTCAAAGCCATTGCAATTCAGGTTTTATATGAGTGATGGAATACCTTTGATGCAATACAAAGTACACCCCAAAAATGTTGATTGGTTACCAGAAAGCGGTATAGAGTTATGGAAGAGAAATGACCAGGGAGGACCCAAGCTTCTTGAAGGTTTTCCAAAAGTATTGCAACCCTTTGAGTATGTTAAGGAAAATGAGAAGGTTATAGAGGGCTTAAAAAAACATGTCAATTGGTGGAAAGAGCACTTGCAAGAGAAAGGAGACCAAAGTGATTATGCTAAGTGGATCAATCCGGTCCTTGCCTATTGGGAGAATCTTATGCTAAACATGCAAACCCCTAGTGCAAGGGAAGACATTGGATTTCATGACTTTTGGCCAAGGAGTGTATGCGAAAAAGCCAAGCCTCTTAACCTTCAAGTGGAGGATAATGTAGATGAAGGGTTTGATGTAAATGAGGATCATTATTGTGGTCCAATGTGCAACAGACTTGCTGAAGAGTTCAACCCGACTCTTGATGTGTCTAAAGGAGATTTTGTGCTTGTACAACCTTGTGATGCAAATTACCCAATATGGTTGGGAGTGACAACAAGTGATGTTGATCAAAACAACAACTCTATTAACTACCTACAAGTTCAGATACAATATTGGGCACCAATTTCAAAGAAGAAGAATGCAAGTGATGTGGAGGTTTATAAGGATTGCTGGAACAAGTATTGGCGAGAGAACAGAAATGATCCTCAATGTTGGGAAGACACTAGCTGCATCATTTGGGCATGGAAGCCCAAGGGTGGATGACTTCCAGAGAAAATCAAGATTCCAAAGGCTATAATACTCAAGGCCAAACAGAATCAATTGAATCAACATGAAAGTGAGGCACCATCACACGTCAGTGCAGTTGAGCAAGAATGATTTGTTAGCACATGGGCAACTAGCTTCATAATCTTTTAGCAATGTTGTATGAAGCTACCAAACTCATAGTTCAATCATTATTCAGATTGTAAGGCTTTCTTAAGCTTTTAGATTTATGGTTCACCCATTGTTCAAGAATTCTGATTCAATACAGATGGTGATCTTTTTATTTCTATCACCTAGTCTTTCTTACAACTTAAAGTTACATTGAATATCCTTTCTTTGTTAAAGTTTCTATGTTTGATGGTCAACTGGAGGCTATGTGATATAAACAAACTTAATTCTTGGTGTGCATGTGTGTGTGTGTGCATGTGTGTGCATGTGTGTGTGTGTGCAGGCAAATTTACATCCCACCAACATCATATATACTTGTTACAAATGTACAATAGTACATAAATCATATCGCATTATTCAAATGCTTGTTGAGAACATCCAATAATAAATCTTGCATATCGCACAATAAACATTGTATTGGATCTAATAAAGAATTGTCCCAAAATTATACATATTTCCCAAAATTCCTAGTATATTACATCCTTTGGATATTGCGTTTAAAAAATGGGACAGTATTTCCATGGATTTCATTGCAAGACTTCCACGTACCAGTAGGGGTCACGATGCCATTTTTGTAGTCATGGATAGATTGACAAAGATGGCTACGTTTTTACCCACAAAGACAACAATCAAAGCGTCACAATTAGCTTACCAATTTGTCAAGAAACTATTTAGATTGTATGGTCTACCTTTTGATATTGTGAGAAATCGAGAATCTAAGTTCACGACTCATTTTTGTGAGAAAATTTTCAAGAAATTGGAAACTACTTTGAGTATGAGTTCCTCGGATCACCCATAGTTTCTGATGGGGAAATAGAGCATGTGAATCAGATTTGAGAGGATATGCTTCATGCATATATCTCTAGAAAACCATCGAGTTGGGAAAAGTATCTTCCAATGATGAAATTCGCCTATAATAGATCTAAGCATACGGCTACTAGTTATAGTATGTTCATGCTTATGTATGGGTATCAGCCAAGGTCACCTGTTGATGTCGGTATTAAGGACATTGAACTTAACACATCGAGGGATTTCTTACGTGATATGCAAGAAATGTTGACCTAAGCTCAAGATTCTATGAGGAGTACTCAGGATAGAGCACGGTTTTATGCTGATAGGGGATGCTCACCTCGATCTTTTGAGCCAAGAGCATTGGTTTATTTGAAAGTTCCTAAAGATTCCCAGACTTTGTCAACAAAAAAGTGCTCAAAATTATCTCGTATATATTATGGTCTATTCCAAGTTATACGTCGTATTGACACATGGTTGCGTATAAGCTAAAAATACCTCCACATATTAGAGTTCATCCAGTCTTTCATGTCAGTAAACTGAAAGAGAAGTTGGGAGGTGAGGATAACACAATCACTCCTCAAGAACTCGTTGAAGTCAAAGGTTTATCCTATGTTCCACATGAACCTGAAAAGGTACTTGAATTCAGGAAAAGGAAACTTTGTGATCACTTAATACCTGAGGTTAACATTAAGTGGAAAGATAGGGAAATTGAGGATTCAACTTGGGAGTTAGTTGAGAACATTCAACGCAGGTTTCCTTCTTTTCATTGCAAGAGTGCAATGTTTTGAGAGAGGGGAAGTATGTTATGTGCACATCATGTGTACATACTAGGAGGCTAACCCACCCTTGGCATGTGAGTAGCATCGCAGCATGGGAACATGCTCTAGTGGGACTATGATTAGGCCTAACCTTGAGTTAAGGTTAGGGTTAGGAAATCAACAGTCAAACATGGAAATGGAAGGCCAAGAGTCACTCTAGAAATGGAAGGTCAAGAGTCACTTTGGAAATAGAGAGTCAAGAGTCACTTGAGAGGTCTCCTATATAATAGGGGCATGGGGCACTCAAGGGATGTTCTCTTGTATAGAGAATTGCATCTACTCTCTTGCCATTTCATGCTAGAGCTATGTGCTCCTAGATTGAAGACATACTTCTTGGTGGTATGGGATCTCGGGGGATGTACTACTAGAAAACCCTAGGTATCACGTGCGTTCAAGAGGTATTTAAGAAACCCCTTAACAAAATTTTTTCCCCCAATAAAACAACCACTCTTTACTTATGAACTAACAAAATTTTTTCTAAAATTAAATAAAAAAACCCCTCTTGTTTAATGTAATCCTGTTAAATTTTCTCAATGTATCTAATTAAAAAACCCCTCCTTCTGAACTCACATTGTACACAAACATTTTTTAAGGTAAACTCTCTAAGTATGGGACACTAAGGTTAGGTATGTGGTTCTTCATTATATTTATGTGTGCACCCTTGGGCTCGAGGGTGGTCGGGTGGATAAGTATATGCCTGGATTATGTACGTTTATACATAGTGATTAGCTAGAGAGATGTTTAGGGTTTTAACAGGATAGTACAACTTGGATTTTCTCTTGCATCATGTGGGATAATTCTCACTTGGTGTGATGTGCCTTCTCACACTCACTCCATACTTTTCTTGTTCTCCACCATGGCACCATATTTCTTAACAATACCAATGTTAATGTGATAAGGCTATCCCCAAATCCTCCTATGTGGAAGGGAAGACCAACAACTTACCCATCCTCACAGTTGTAATGTGAGTCCAAAACTGAAGATATCCACCCGATGAACTCAAAACGTGTGCCCAAAATGCCAAAATATCCTGGCACAAAAGAACCATCATGGAGGTCAAGACTAGGATATGCCATAGGTGCATCTAAATGTTGAGCCATATAATAAAAAACCATACACTACAAATGGCAAATGATGCATCTAAAAACAAATTTCTCGGCTCCACAAAACATAGGGTCATGTCAATAATTACAAAAACTAAATGCACATAGCTTGTAGTCAGCATCATGTAAAGTCAGATGGGAATTGACACTGTTGCCCGATGTAGCACAACTCAAGACATCCAAGACATGATCCACTATATCCATGTGTGTATATGCATGACCTAAGCTATGCACCCATCCTCATGTGTAAATCCCTCTATGTGCGCATGATCCTCCAAAATGAGAATATGATCAATAAGATCATTGTCGAGTCTCTCAACCACTCAATGGGACTCTTCTCTCATGCCTCAAGGAACCTAGATTCCAACCCAAACCCAATATGCCACGGGAAACATGAAATGCATTAGTGAGGCAACTCTCACTTGCCTCTACTCATTTTCTTGAATTGGGGACTCCTCATGGTAGCTACATCAATGGAAGCATGCCAAAGTAGCTCAACAAAGCCACCACCACCATGCCTCAAGTGTAGCCACCGTTCTTTCTCACTCCCTCCCTCACTCACACACACTCACACAAGCATTGAAGGCAAGAGATAGGCAAGGTTTGAGAGAACAATAGAGCACTATGTTCACGTGAGAGCATACAAGAATGTGGATTTCGAGCTACATTTTGACCTTTATACTTGGCCCATATTGTTAACACTTGGCCGGCTAATGTATTTGATACAACCATTATAGCATGCGAGTTTAGTGATACTTCACATGATTCTTAAGATACTTGTGGACATAGGCTTGAGTTCCTTGTTCTAGATAGGACAGGCTGTTCTTCTAGGGCTTTCACATATGGAGATGTTCATAATACCACTTCTCCTATCCTTTATAGTGTACGTGGCACTATTTGCTTGGATAAAGTCTAGGTGTTTTAGCAGTCAAGTATAGTGCATGAGGGTAGTGTTGCTTTTACTGAGGTGAGATCTCATAGGAGACACATGATTATTCATATGGATCTAGAGAGTTTCACATTTAACTTAGATATATTGTCTTAGATCCATTATTCATGGAGATAGATCCTACCTATGAGGATTACTTCAGTGATCTTGGATATTCCAGGGTCAATGATTTTATAGATGATGATTCCATTTGTCTCTCATGTATGGACACGCTGTGTAGTCTTCAGTGATGATGACAATTGTGATGATTTTTTAGTGTTGTCGAAGACTTCTATGACACTGTTGGTCACCACATATTTTGACTGGCCTAGGCATTATGATGATTGTTAAGTGTTGTCAAAGACTCTATTAAAGACTTCTATGACACCGCGGTCTGCCACCACATATTTTGAATGGCCTAGAAACTAGAGAATTAATATTTCTCTTGTAATGAATTATTTAACATGTGCAATTGCTACTTGTATATGAAAGGTGCACCATGGGATGATAAGGTTAGAGTTACTAGCTAGGACAAGGTGTTTGCACTAGTGTAGGTAGTCTTGGATGCACTAGGACCTCATTTTTAACATTAGCTGGCCAAGTGTGAACACTATGGGCAAAGTATAAAGGTTAAAATGTAACTCTAAATCCTGATTCTTCTATGCAATATTGTATGCATTCTTGCATGCACTCTTGTATGCTCTCAAGTCAAGATAGTGTTCTACTCTTCTCTCAAACCTTGCCTATCTCTTACCTTCAATGCTTGTGTGAGTGTGTGTGTGAGGGAGGGAGTGAGAGAGAGTGGTGGCTACACTTGAGGCATGGTGGTGGTGGCTTTGTTGAGCTACTTCGGCGTGCTTCCATTGACGTATCTACCATGAGAAATTTTGTTAATTTTTGTTTAATTTTGCACTTTTTTTCAAGAAAATTAAAAAAAATTACTCATTGAGCATAAAATCATGGAATTTTGATGAAACAAACCCCACCATTGTGTTTGAAGCATGCCAATTACCCTAATTGCATACATGTATGCACAAATCCATCAAGTTATTGCTTGATTTTGAGGGGTGGATTGAAGAGGATTTTGTAATGCAAAATTATGGTGTTTGGCATAGAAAGTGAAGAAAAATCACTCATTTAAGGCCCTAAATGATGGATTTTGATGAAACGGACATTGTATTGTGTACGGAGCATGCCAATTACCTTAATTGGACATAGTTGTGCAAGTTTTGGCAAGATTTAGCATCTCATTTGGGCTATGCATTGAGAGGCTTTTGCTTTAAAATTTTGGTTTTTATGATTAGCACAAAAAAAGTAATTAGTCTCTAATCTTGTTAATCAACATTTTTTATAAAAAAACCCCCAATTTCTTCTCTATAGTATTTTTAAAAAAAGAAGCCCGCCAATTGCTTCTTCTATAGCATTTTTTCAAAAAACGCCCCCAAGTTGCTTTTCTCTATAACATTTAATTTTTTTTCTTCTTTCTATATATAAAAAAAACAAAACAAAACAAACAAGCACAGACTACGCCAACTCTGGCGACTGCGGCTTTAGGTAGATTTCGGGGTGCCTCAATACGTGGCACCCCATTTGATCGCGCCCATAGCCGGTAGCCTTGCCCCTGGGGGGACTCTTTTTGAATGTACGCCTGCCCGTGGGTGTATGCACCTATGTTTAGACATGGGACTGTATACATGTGTAAATATGGCTTCGTCATGGTTGTGTCGTAGTGGAGTTGGTAAGGCACCCATTTGGGATTAGGGAGGTACTTGGTTCGAATCTCACCTCCCACATGTCTATACACGCGACATCTAGACATGTATTTGTACACATGTTAGCAACATTTTGCATGGACCAATGTTCGGGTCAATGGGGTGCCACGTATTGAGGCACCCCGAAATCTACCTAAAGCCGGCGACGACTCCACGCCTACTCTCTGCTGGCGCGCCGGATCCACCCCTGCGTGCTGCCAGGCAGCCAACCGACTATACTCCACCGCCATGCTGTGCTTCTGCTCCGCGCAGACCACGCCTACAACTCAAGTCCATGACTGCGCCAACTGACTGATCCCATCAATTGCTTCTTCTATAGCATTTTAAAAAAAAAACACCCCCAAGTTGCTTTTCTCTATAACATTTAATTTTTTTTCTTCTCTCTATTAAAAAACAAAACAAAACAAACAAGCATAGACTACGCCAACTCTGGCGACTGCGGCTTAGGTAGATTTCGGGGTGCCTCAATACGTGGCACCCCATTTGATCAGGCCCATAGCCGGTAGCCCAGCCCCTGGGGGAGACTCTTTTTGAACGCACGCTTGCCCACCCACGGGTGTATGCGCCTATGTACAGACATCGGGCTGTATACATGTGCAAACATGGTTTCGTCATGGTTGTGTCGTAGTGGAGTTGGTAAGGCACCCGTTTGGGATGAGGGAGGTATTTGGTTCGAATTCCACCTCCCACATATCTATACACGTGACGTCTAGACATGTGTTTGTACACATGTTAGCAACATTTTGCACGGACCAATGTTTGGACATGGTACTGGGACTTAGAAAAATTTCTAAGTCCCAAAGTCGGATGACCGGCTACTATCACCCGGAAATCTACCTAAAGCCGGCGACTACTCCACGCCTACTCTCTGCTCGCGCACCGGGTCCACCCCTGCGTGCTGCCAGGCAGCCAACCGACTATACTCCACCGCCATGCTGTGCTTCTGCTCCGCGCAGACCACGCCTACAACTCAAGTCCATGACTGCGCCAACTGACTCATCCCATCGAACAACGCCCCCCACCTACTCTCGCTAAACGTTTGTGGTGCTGGAAAGAGCATGATGTGTTTTAAGAAAGGTCCCCTCTGGTGAGCGATGGTGGTGACGGGCTCTCGATGTAGCATTCGCTTTGCTTGGCGCCTTGAATTTTTGTGGCTTTGGAACATGGTCTACTGAAGATCGTGGAGCCCAGCCTTTGCTATAGCATGGTCAAAGAGGAGGTGGATTACGTCAAGCTTGTGGCGATAAGAGCTGACCAGATATGCTGACACTGCGGGCACATACACCAAGGCTTCCTTGCCCTCCGCATTGCAAAAGAGCCCTTTCTCTCTCTCTCTGCCTGCGCGCGCTACGGACTATCTCAGCTAATCTCTAGAGAGTTTAGACAAAAAAGGGTGCACAAGGTGATATCGGTGATGTGTGCACCAGAGGAATCTTGGGCGTTGGGTCTTAACCGCCCGGTCAATGGGAAGGGCATCGTTGAGGTGCAGTATTTGAGCTTCACGAGCTGTAACCACCCTCCGCATGCTCCATCGCGCAGCACGCTCACGTACAGATTAATATATAATTTTTGTTTCTGTGTACGTAAACATGGGCATTAAGGCAAGATTGGAGTCAAAGCATGAATGGGAGATGAAAAGGTTTGATCATGTGCCGTAGAAGGCGGGGGCAATTTGCATGACGTTTTTTAAAACAATATTGCAAAATTAAAATTAGGTGGTTTTTAAAAAAAGAAAAGAAATGGTTTGTGAATGGCATAAAGGTGATTTTGCCATCCCTCTCGTGCTTTCAAGTTTCGAGTTCCACCTTCCCCACACTCACCTCAAATTTTTCTACGGAAACCAATGCAAAAAAATAAATTTGCATGCAAATCAGCCCATTGACCTATCAAAATTTGCACCAGTTTTGTATGCAAACTAAAATCACTTTGGTTGAGTTTGGTAGCAAGAATTTTGGCATAGTGAAGAGAGAGAGAGAGAGAGAGATTTCTTTTTCTAGAAAGAAAAAGGTTTCTCACCTTTAGTTCTAGGGTTACACACCTCTCCCTTTCACATTATGGGTCTATTCATATGTTTTGTCCATTTTCCCATCATCCACACCTTGACTAGCCCATTATTTGTTTACCCATACACACTAAGACCTTCCTTCCATAGCCCATTATTATTTGGGGCTTTTTTACACACGGTGTGAGTTCAAATTAAGGAGTCTTTTAATTAAAAAATTTAAGGTAAAATTACATAAATACATTTACAAAAAAGGTTTTTTTATTCGATTTTGAAAAAAAACCATAAGTCCATAATGAAAAGGGCTCATTTTATTCATGAAAAATTCATGAGGATTTCTTAAATACCCCTTGAACGAACGTGATACATAGGGTTTCTTAGTAATCCACCCCCTGAGATCATAACTATCAGATATTTAATTTGGATGAGCAGGTAACATTATCATGTTATTCTAATAAGCGCAGGGCTATGTACATGTATACATCCTTACATCCTTTTGTATGGGATCGGACAAGGAGCTATGATGTCTACTTAGATTTCATTAGCCGATTTGGGACCCTTTGCACATACCAATACTTCTGGGAGGAGTGGTGCACGTGCAATTATGGTTTTGATCCATATCATTCCATCGAGGTGCTGAAATTAGAGCAATGTGATGAGCTATGGTGGATCAAATACTAGAATCAACATCATTAACAAAGTGATTAGTAAATAATTAAGATGTAATTAGTGAGTAATTAACAAATAGCTTAATGTAGGCATGGATAATCAAAAACCAGCCAATTCTCATTAGGCCAATGCCTTAATTTATAGAGTTTACATCTAAGCATCCAATCCCACTGATTTCTCCTTGATTCACTCCACCTCTCCCAGAATATCTCCACCTCTTTTGATTGATTCTCTCCACCTCTTCACTTTTCCTAGAATATCTCCAAGAATATCTCCACACTTCCTAAATCTTCTCATGCTACCCTTTATTCTCTCCCAGTAGATTCTTTTCACAGGTTCTTTCACATTTACATATCCTCTTTTACACCCTCTAACCAAGGGCTTGTTCCCACACACACCCTATTCACTTGTATATTTCAACACCTCCCCTCAAGTGAATACTCTCTAGCACACCTGGACCCTATACCAAGTTTCTCTCTTACTTGATAGTCCGCGACTAGTGTTTCGCACACCTCCCCTCAAGTTAACTTAGCACACCTGGACCCTGTACCAAGTTTCTCTCTTACTTGATAGCCCGCGACCAATGCCTCACTGGTCCCTAAACTCATAGTCCTTGACACTCTCTCTCTCTATGTGTCCAAGGCTTACTATAGTTGCCCGCCACCTTGACTAAAGTGCTCACACGTACATCTACCACGTGGCCTACATCATCGGTGGCTCAGAGGTGGTTTTACTTTGTTGGGGTATGTTACATTGGGTTGTGGGGTCTCTCTCTCTCTCTCTCTCTCTCTCTCTCTCTCTCTCTCTCAGAGATTTTCACATGGCTCCTCACTCTTTGGAGCCTCACATCTTCTCTTTTCTTCAGTCTTCTTCTCGTGGCAGCTTCTCTTCACGCGTCCATGTCTTCCTCTTCTTTCAGTCTTCTTGTGGGCAGCTTCTCTTCTCATGTCCATGTCTTCCTTCAGCTTTTCTTCTAGATCTTCTCGGTGTGAATCTTCCTCTTGGAAAGGAGATGTTCTTCTTCTTTCATGGCTGGGGCCATGAGCTTGTCTGTCAGGTCTTCTTGCTTCATGTGAGCAGCATGTTTAAATGTTTTACTGACAGTTCTTTTGGGCTTTTGATGTTTATCTTGTGTCATTATGCAATGCAAACCCAAATTTATGCGAGAGGTCTTACCTCTTGCCTTATTCTCTGGACAAGGGTAGTGTCTGATCCCATTTTTACACTAATGCAATGTGCCCAATACATAATGCGTATAGCATTCATTCTTATGCACATTCCCAAATGCAACTCTGGCTGTGAATAATCTTGAATTTGAGTGAGATTTACAGGCATTAACCAAGTGTTAAATGCAAAATGATGATTATCACAAATTTATCAGCACAATTTTACCAGAAATTACATTAAATCAAGGGTAACCAATTTGTACGGAATGATTGGAGTATCAAACCAACTCCGAATTGTAATCTGAAGTTATAGGGATTTGTATCAGATACCTAATGGTTAATTTAAACCCTCAATTGTACCAAAATACAACGATTAGCACTAATTAATCACTGATTAGTAAATTAATCCACTATTTTGTGTGCAAAAAACAGAGTATGCGGGGAGTCCAGATCTAGTGCCTTAGACTTCAAATGAGCTCAGATGCTTTCAAAGCCATCAATAGCAATGAGTCTAGTAGAGGATTAAGCTAAGAAACACAAGATTTGACCAAATATTGAATGCTTAATCTCTATTTTACCAAAGTCACCTGCAGATTTGATGAAGAGCTTGGATCTCACTATAGACTTGATGAAATTGAATTCTGACTTCACTAGCTTTCCATTTAACCCTAGGGGTCATACTACTCATGTTATGGTATTTGGATCTTCCATGATAGTGACTTATGTCATAAAAAATGTAAATCCTCCTAGATGCACCGGCGGTTTGCACTTGTGATTGGCTTGGCTGGAGCTCCTATGGGTTAGCTATCTTGGGCTAGAAGGGTTTGGGCAATGGTTGAGTGTGCAAGGAGAGGGAGCTCCTCCACTAGCTGGGGGTACAGAGGTGAGTTGAAAAATAACTAAAAATTTGATTAATTTTTAATTATCTACTAATCCTAATTAATTACATAATGGGCTCATAAACCTGATGGATTCTAGGCATGGCTCTGATACCATGCTCAAATTAGAGTAATGTGATGAGCTATGGTGGATCAAATACTAGAATCAACATCATTCACTAAGTGATTAGCAAATAATTAAGATGTAATTAGCAAATAGCTTAATGTAGGCATGGATAATCAAAAACCAGCAAATTCTCATTAGGCCAACGCCTCAATTTATAGAGTTTACATTCTACGATTCATCCATGACATTGACTAGCCATCGTCCCATTGGTTCTCATTTACCTAGACTGATTCATTCATTGTATATTAATGGGATAATGAAGATGATGATGTTGTATTACATACACAAAGATGATGTTTCTCATTTACCTAGACTGATTCATTCATTGTATTATGATGGGGATGATGATGATGATGATGATGATGTTGCATTACATACACATAGATGATGATATTGACGTATCAGACAAACATACACATGATTATATTGATACATGTGATGCCACTGACACATATGCGCATGATGATTATGTGTGTGATAGTGATGTGTGTGAGTTAGATCATGTGGGCATGATCTCGAGGGTGAAGATGGCAGCAAGCATATCGAGCAATATACCGAGCATCAACACTTCTATGCCTATCATATTTCTTATAGATCATATCGACACTCTAGTTAATTGTGATGACATTCTAGAGGATAGTGTGCATTTGATTATTGATGCATCCATTAGCACGCTTAGGATGAGTGTATCCATTAGCACACTTAAGGTTAGTGATACTTTGCATACAAGTAACAGAGACACCTATGAGCATAGACCTGAGTTCCTAGTGTTAAATACATTGGGCTATTCTTTTAGGATTTCTATGTGTGGAGATATCACTGATATACGACCACTACTTCTAGTTTTCATAGAACTCTTTGGAGCGTTTGTGTGGATAGAGTTCATGTATTTGAGTAGTGAGGAATAATGCATGAGAGTAGTGATGATTTGATTGAGGTGAGACATTGTAGGAGAGGTAAGATTCTGCATATGGATCTAGAGAGCTTTGTATTTGATTTAAAATGTTTTTTAGATCCAATGATTAGAGAGGTTGACCTATCTTGGGATATAGGTTATACATGGATACCATTGGTGGACACAGACAATGATCATGATGATGAATTTAGACATTGTGAGTATGAAATGGTCAGTGATTTGATGGATGATGCCACTTTCATCTCATGTGTGGATACACTCAGTATTTAGTGATGATGATTCTTATGTTGATCTTGTTGATCATGCTTTTACTTTGGAGGACCACACATATGCAAAGCATGATCTTGTTGATCATGATTTTACTCTGGAGGACCACACATATGCAAAGGGTTTCAAAAATGAGGGCATGTTGCATATTTTGGATCATGCCTATACTTGCATTGATGCAGTGGATCATGTCTTAGATGATTCCATCTATCATATAGTAGATGATGAAATTGGTTCACATGAGTTCTTGCACAATTCCGACTCTAAGATGTTTTCCTTTGGTTTCCATGATTGTCTACATGACCCTAGTTTCTTTGAAGCTGAGACATTCATTCATCTTTGGGTGCATCATATGCCATTTGGGTTTAATGGTTGTTAATCGTAACATACTACCTTGCACACAAGATTGTGTACATGACCCTAGTTTCTTTGGAGCTGAGACATTCATTCATCTTTGGGTGCATCATATGCCATTTGGGATGTATGGTTGTTAATCGTAACATACTACCTTGCACACAAGAGAGAGAGGGAGAGAAGAAGAGAAACAATATGCAAGGGTCGAGTTTGGAGAGGTGCACTTAGCCAACCCTAATGAGGGTTAACTCCTCAATGTGAAGCCGCTAGGGGCTCACTCCACCTCTACTTGTGTGTCACCTAAGTAGAGATTCAATAGCTAGGTAGAGAGCAAGAAGGAGGGAGCTATGGAAAGCTCAACCTTCACCTCATTCCCCATGCATACAAGAAGGACTTGGTAGAGGGCAAAGAGAGGGGAGAGAAGGAGAGAAGCTAGAGCATCACCATCTCTACAAGCACACACCAACAATGAGGCATAAAATCACACAACAAGCAAGCATACAACCACAAGCTCATGAGAGTGAGAGAGAGAGAGGCAAAACTCAAATGAGGCTAATATGATTTTTTGTTTTCATATTTCATCAAATGTCTTACATACAAGAGCTCATAGTTTACAATGGCTGGCTACCCATTTATAATTGGGGACCAAAACTAGTCTTCCTAGCTCTATGTACAACTATTCCTTATGATCGGCTTACACAAGCCGTAGGCTTGGTCATCCCATGTCTCTTTTATATTAAGTGCATTGCATGGTTACAAAAAATGAGTACAATAAGTGCAGCTATGCTTGAAAAGTAATGTAACCTCACCCTAATTTAGGTTCTCGTACTCAGAGCTGGCCGGATCTAGCGGTAGTAGATAGAATAAGTGTGGATAAATTTGCGGTGCAAGGTAGGAGTAGGGGAAAGACTCTATAGCTGGTCCAAAATGTCATCTCCATTATGTCTTCAAAAGTTTGTAGTCACCAGGAGGGAATCCATATGATGCGCTCATAGTAGCTAAAAATTTGTTTGAGAGTTGGCCCTTTGTTGATGTCGAAGGCCAAGCCATGCACGCCTTCATGGTAGTGGTCCCAGTCAGGGACGGCCTCTATCTCCGTGATGATCAAGTTGAAGAATCTTATTATCGCTACCACGGCTGAGTCTAGAACCTGATTATATCGGCAGATGAACTCATAGAAGTGCTTGACCATAGACTCCTCTATGCAGGGCTACTATGCCATCGGCGGGGAGGAGTGAACCATGGAAAGTTAAACTGCAGCTTTGAGTTCTTTTATTGCTCCTTGTGGAAGAGGTTCCTCTCCCACCGTCTTTTGATTGGTAGGTAGTCTGGGTTGATGTGGAGGGGTCATGGCGCCTTGCAATATGTTTCCCAGGTGCAAGGGCTTCAAAAAAAAAAGGCACCTCCAGGCCGGCTAGTTGCTCATGAGTTTGAAAGTGATGGGGTGAGTAGTGGCAGGTGGCCGATGGTATCCTCCTTGTTGGCATGGTTGATGCTCTCACCACCATGTTCAATGCTTGGCCTCAATATATGGATGCACAAAATTGATGTCCATGCGATCCGTGATGCATGTAATTGGCATGGCTTGGAGCTGTCGACCAAGCAAGATTTGTATCGCTTGCTCAAACTCTATTTGTTCGAGGGGGTCCTACCAGTGGAGTGGATTAAGCAAAGGGTCGACCTCCTCGTGCTCAAGTGGTTGTGGTAGTAGAATTTCACCTTCTTCTAGGATTGAGGAATGGGATGAGGAGTCGGTGATGAGGGTCAATGGGTAGTCAATGAAGAAGCTCTTGTGAAGTAGTGGTGGGGGCTTTGTGAAGGGATATCTCTGAATGCTGTGTGCATCCCCAAATTAAAGTACAAAGAGGGCTGTGAGGGTGGGGTTGGTGAGGGAGGTGGGGTAGGAAAATGAATGGGGGAAGAGGATTGGAGAGGGAAGAGGGGTAGTGTTGAGGAACCAGATGGGGGTGGGGGTGCTTGGGTGGTGGGGGTGCTTGGGTGAGAGGAGCTGGGGGGTGGAGGAGGGTGATGTGGGGGAGATGAGGGTGGAGGGGGTGGAGGGGGGAGTCCGCCATAGCTATCATCGCCTCCATCGTGCCTATCGTGGTGGAGGTGGAGGAGGGTGGAGGGGGTGGAGGGGGAAGTCCGCCATAGCTATCATCGCCTCCATCGAGCCTATCGTGGTGGAGGTGGAGGTGGGGTTGGTGAGGGAGGTGGGGTAGGAAAATGAATGGGGGAAGAGGATTGGGGAGGGAAGAGGGGTAGTGTTGAGGAACCAGATGGGGGTGGGGGTGCTTGGGTGGTGGTGGTGCTTGGGTGAGAGGAGCTGGGGGGTGGAGGAGGGTGATGTGGGGGAGATGAGGGTGGAGGGGGTGGAGGGGGGAGTCCGCCATAGCTATCATCGCCTCCATCGTGCCTATCGTGGTGGAGGTGGAGGAGGGTGATGTGGGGGAGATGAGGGTGGTGGGGGTGGAGGGGGGAGTCCGCCCTAGCTATCATCGCCTCCGTCGTGCCTATCATGGTCGTGAGCTTTGTCTACAGAGTCTTCCAGGCCATGGGATCTAAAAAATGCCTCCACCTCTACAGCTTCCTTGGGTGTGAAATCGATGGGGAAGGCCACGTGCGAGTCATTGAACTGGCAAATTCCCGTGACTTCCATGTGTACATGGCACCTATGGTAGAGGATAAGCAGCCCACAGCCACGGAGTATGGAGGAAGTTTGTCACTACGAAGGGAGTGATATGCTGCAACCATGTGCCAACACCTACTGTGAAGTTGTTGCAGAGCATCAGTTGTCCTTTCGGAGGAGTAGGGTTATGGACATAGGCCTTCAGAGACAGAGAGGTCAATAAGATCAACTAGGTGTGCTAGTTGGCTGAATCTAAGTAGATGACACCAGTTGATCATCAAAGTGGCTCGGAGAGGGTGGAGATGCAGATCATAGAAGATGTGGGGGTGGGTGAAAGAGATGGGTCCCTGGAAGAAAATATGGGGAATGAGGGCGATGTTGGAGAGGGGACGTTTTGTGAGGATATAGGTATAGGTTTGGTGGGAGAGGGGCTCATCCAAAAAAAGGTTATGATAGAATAGGTTGAGCCGGACACTCCTGCAGTGGAGGTCTAGTGGAAGGGGTTCTGTGGGGGGAGGGAGAGTACGGGAATCTCTATGGCCGTATCCATGAGTGCATCGACTTTTCCATTTGTGGCGTTTGAGGAAGGAGAAGATGATGTTGGTGGTGGCGGCTGTGTTGCTTTGGCTTTTGCTACATCCAACTGTTCCTCCATCTCACAGAGTGTGTCCTCGAAACCTCCCTGTAGTGCTGGAAATCCATCTGGGTGTTTGTAACAGCCTCTTTCGTAGCATGATCTCAATTCTAGGAGTCTTTGGCAATGGCCTATGCTAAAGATAGACCTTGTTGGGCCCTCTGTGCAGATTCATAAGCTTGCTGGAGCTAGTGCTAGAGTTCAGTGATAGTTCTGATGATGGACTACGAGAGTTGTTGCTCCTTCTCATCTATCATGTTCTATAGCTAGAGAGGTTGGTCAGATTGGCTGTGTATAAATCTTTAGAGATCTGCTGCTCTCCTAATCCTTTGCCAGTAACATCTCTCTTTCTGAAACAACGACCACCTCCTGTTGGCGGTATATACAATCTGTCATCTGGGTAATCAAGTCATGGGCCATATGAGAGAATCCAAGTGCAAAGTTCGGCACTGTTTCTTGGGCCGCATGCACACTCTCTAGTATGTTGAAGCTCCTTAACCTCAACCAACAAAGGGTCTCCAATGTGTGTTGACATAAAAAGCATGAGGGGAAATGAGGGGGGGAAATCTGCAAAGCTTTCTAAGGGAAGGGTTTCATAAGATTTTGATTAAAAAGTTCATGTTTTTGCCTCTCCTCTTCTATGGCCTTTCGTCTGGCTTCCTCTGCTTCTAGCTCCTCTTGTGTAGGGCCTTAACTGGGCAGTGGGGGTACTTGCTCCTTGCGTTTAGGTTCTAGGTGATGGTGCTTTGAGGGTGGTGGTTGGGGATAGGATGGCGATGGGGGCATGGATATGGGTATCGCATCTAGGCCACTGAGCTGGATGGCTCAGGGTAGCTCTTCCCATGGTGAAGTACTTTTGTCAGGAGCATAGCTACTTACAAGCTTCCCCTGCAAATTGGAGCAGGCTACTGCATGGAGCTCATTGTGTAGGTACTCTACCCAATTCACCATCTACCCCTAGTGCACCCTGGCCCAAGGTGGACATGGTGCATCAGTTGAACATATTTGTCCAACGGGTGGTCAAAAGAAACTGTAAGGCCCTGGCTAGTAGAACGACCAGATCTTCCTGAGTGATATTGGCCCATTCAACCCTGCCCTTGTTAGTTTATCCCCTGTAGGTTCCCTTGGTTAACTTGGGGGCATTCCTTAGCCGCCGCACATAAAGTTGATCCATTTGTGGGAATTGGAGGGCATCTCTGATTAAGTCCATGCTTAACTTCACTCTCTGTGTGGATGGCCCTCGTTGTCAAGCACTTCACATGTATCTAGGTTGGTATCATAATTTTCTATGAAGTAGAGGTAGTTGTACAAATCTAGCCCACATGGCTCTAGTGTTGGCAAACCGCCAATAGCCCTAGTTGCTTCAGCCATCTGACTACTGCAGGGTCTACTGCCACTACCCTGTAACATGGCCCTGTAAAAGTAGAGGAGCTTGTGCTCTACTTTTTGGTTGTTCTTCATGAGGGAATGTAGTGTGTGGCCACTCACCTACTTCATGAGTGGATCCCCCAAATGGGATAACTATGTGGGGTGGTGAGCATATTCCTCAAAGTGTCCCCCCGCCGCTGAGCGCTTTCTCCTGAGGGTGGGGTGGTGCTGGACCTCCAGGGAGGATTCCAAGGTGTCGGCCATTGGGGATAGAGAGTTTGAGCACATGAAGGTTTGAGATTAAAAATGGCAAGAGTTTGGGTACACTAAGATCTGAAAATGAGGAAATGAGGGGGTGAGACCCATATATATACTTTTCTAGAAGGACACGGCCATGGAAACCTAGATGGTGCGGGCGTGGCATTCCCAGCAAGCGAATGGGTGTGGCATCTTCAGGGCATGGCAGTTGTTGGAACATGCATACTGAATGTGTGGAGGATGGAATAGGTGTGGCACTTCATTTGGGGGAAATGGTACAGCCGTGGCACTTTCAGAACAATCATGGCACTTCATTTGTGGGTTTGAACAACCGTGGCAAGTTGAACAAAAGTTATAACGGCCGTTCGCAGTTTAATTGAGTGTTGGTGCAGCCGTGGCATATTCGGAATAGCCGTGAAAAGTTTAAAATTTTAATTAGTTTTGCGACCGTGGAAAATGGGGGATGCAAATGGTACGGCCGTGGCAGGTTTTGTTTTTGGAGGGGCACCCTAAGTCAGGTTTTGTACCCTTGGGCTATGCTGACAGTGCCCCATTATGGGTTTTGTACCGACTGCATGCCCAATTTGCCAAAGTTACGAGTCAGTTCCAATTTGGTAAGTGTGAGGTGGGGACGTCCAATTTGGTGACGGTGAGGTGGGGACGTCCAGTTCTTGGGGGGGGACAAAAGTTGATGACAAGAAGGGGGGAGTGCCTAAAATTGAAGCGGTTGATAGTGGCATTGGAGAACTTCGAGGAATAACAAGTGGAGGAGTTGCAGACATTGAGGGTATATCATTGGTAAGGGTTGTCGGCGGTAGAATGGGGGCTAGGTGTCATAGTGAAGCTTGTGCTTCCCTTTGTCTTGGGTAGTCTTTGTGTGAGAGGCCGCCTTGGGTTCTCATTGAAAGGTGGGTGACTGTGAAGTGACACGAGGTGGGAGTTCGGGTTGGGGTTGCTGCCTTGTAGGATGTTCTATAGGCCCAAAGTGTTGCCGCGCAACTTTTGTTCCCAATCATTGTGGTTGGCCTCCATAGTTTTAGTTGCAATGGAACACAAAACCTTGTTCATACTTTTAGCTTGGCCATTTTCTTTTGAGGGTAATAGGAAGAGGACTTTCTGTGAGTGACAAAAAACTCTTCTAAAAGTAATTGGATTACCTCATTAATGAAATGTGTCGTTCCATTATCACTCACAAGCTCTAGGGGGGCAATTGAAGCATGTGATAACTAATTTATAAAGGAATTTGGTAGTTGCTCACAAGCTCTAGGGGGAAACCGAGGCATGTGATGGACTGATTCATAAAGGAATTTGGTAATCGATCACGCATCAGCTTTATGGGTAGCCCGAGCTTCAACCCATTTAGTACAATAGTCCATAGCAGTAATTATATATCTAGCTTGAATGTATATGGTTGCTGGACTGATACGTCCAATGGAATTAATGCCCCATTTTTCAAATGGTTGCAAGGACACTACAGGGTTCAGGGGCATGCTATCCTTAAAGTGGGAAATTGCTATGTATTGGCATTCATCACACCGCTTGACATATTTTGCTACATGTGCCATTAAGGTGGTCCACCACAACTCAGTTGTGAGGACTTTACATGTAGTGATATCTGCTACAAAGCTCCCACTAGCATAGGCAGAGTGCATGTTCTAGAAGGAAGACATATTCATCTTCATGGACACATCGTCTAAGAATCTTGTCTTTCCCCTACCTATTGAGTTGTCCTACAATGAGTTGGTAAGGGAATGCCTATTTAATTAGGCAACATGCATGGTCCTTATTTAGGAGGGGTCCACTAGTAAGCCATTGGCTAGGAAGTGTGCTACCTCTTTGCCCCCCTCAAGAATTAAGCATAGTTATAATAGGGCGGCATGTGGTAAATCATGTTCTACACCCACAAGCGGCTCGCTTGTTAGGAATCCTTGACATGTGGTTTTCCAAAACATGCTGAGAGCCTTTCCTCACTAACAGTGAAGTCAAACTCAAGAAATATAAGCATCCACTTTGTGTATCTACCTCTTGTACAGGGCTTGTTTACCACTTATAAAAGAGCTTGATGGTTTATGAAGAAAATTAATTTGGTCGCTAAAAGATAATGGCGAAACTTCTTAACGGTGTAGACCATGGCTAACCCTTCTCTTTCAGTTGTGGTATAATTCTTCTTGGCGTCATTGAGTTGGGGATTGGCAAAGCTAATGGGGAAATCCATCTTGTGTTCTCTTGGTTGGGCCAACATGCATCCAATAGAAAAAGAAGAAGCATCCATGTGAACATGAAAGATAATGTCCCAATTGGGAGACATGAGAATAGGAGCACTAGCCAAGGCTTTCTTGAGGGTGGTATAAGCCTATTGGCATTCCTCCGTCCACTCAAAAATGATCAAGAGTCCATAAAGAGGTCGAGCTATATCAGCATACATGAAAATGAATCGCCCATAGTAGTCAACATGTCCCATGAAATGCTAGACTCCCTTAAATTTGTTGGGTGGGGGTTCAAGCTCAAGGAGGGGCCGCACTTTGCTATCATCTATGGAGATTCCCTGCCTGGAGACAATGTGTCCCAAGATCGCTCCATGTCCTAGGAGGGTTCACCTAAAAATATGTAAGTATACCACGTGCGTTCAAATGAAGGGGTTTTTTAATTCAAAAATTTAAGGTAAATTTATAAAAAAATACATTTACGTAAGGGGTTTTTTTAATCGATTTTGGAAAAAAAAATCTCTAAGTCTATAAAGAAAAAAGGGTCATTTTATTCATGAGAAATTCACACATAAGGGGTTTTTTTAATAGCCCTTGAACGCACGTGATATAGAGTGGGTTTTTTTTAATAGCCCTTGAACGCATATGTTACGGCATTGACCTTTTTGAGCTCTATGCACACTCGTACTTTCCCACTCTTCTTGGGCACTATGATCGCAATGGGTGATACCCATTCTGTGTGCTCTATCTCATAGATGAATCTGGCATCAATAAGTCTATCAATCTCTTCTTGGACCATCCTGGAATATTTTGGGTTCATAGGATATGCCCATTGTTTGACTGGCCTTGCTCCATCAACCATCGGAATGGTATGCTTGACTACTTCAGGCGAAGCAATCCTAGAATTCTATAAGAAAAGATGATGAGATTGGTCTCTTCCTCTATAGAGTGGTCTTCTCCAATATATACTGGCCTTGGATATTCACCCGGGTCTCCCAAGTTTATTTCTTTTACCTTGGCTGGAACATTAGACACAATCCCTCGTTGCCCAAGTGGAACCTTTGGGTTGAGTCATATTGGACGAATATGTCGGCCATCTAAAATATCTTGAAATATTGGGCACCTGTTTGGTCTCTTTAGCCCTAGCGCTTTCTTCTTCCACTAGCCTTTTGGCTTCTTTTCTTGCTAGCACTAAATTTTTATTACGTGCTCTATGCGAAGAGCAGCAAATATTTTCTAGTGCTGGTTTGGGATGATCAATAGGTTCCATTGGATTTGGGGTGGTCGTGTGGACTAGAAGTTGGCGAAATCGTTTTCCATATTTTGTTGAAGTGGTCATTTTCTTCAACTGCCCCAACATACTTTAGCTAGTGGGTGTCTGAATCGTATGGGAAGAGATATCGTTCTGGCCCCGAGAACCCATCGGGCTTGCGAGTCTTGTGGGAGCATGTGTCCCTTGATGGTTTCACTCTAATGGTCTATTCTAGTTCCCGGTTGGCGACATTAGGTAGGTGCTCTAAGCTAAGCATGTATAGAGATGTGATCCCCTGCCCCCTGTGTCATAGCAAACCTTATGCCTATGCTTTTAGGAAGGATATCTAGGCTGGCAAGTATATGCATCCAATTCTTAGATTCTTCTAGCTTTGGAAGAGGTGCACATTCCTCACTATCATTTTCATCATCGAGTGTCTTGTGGTACGTTTGTTGACACAAATGGAGGACAATGGATCTATTACTTGTTACTGAGTCCTCTACAAAGGGTCTACCACTCATTGGGTGTACCTTCCACATGCGTAGGTTGATCTTTACGGTTTGATCCTTTCTTCAAATGTAAATGTGGTCAGTATCCCAGTCGTGATGATCATCTTGGATTCCCTCATGAATGGTCACCCAAGGATGCAGTTATGAGAAATGGGCTAACATCCAAAGTTCATCACCACAAAGGTGTGGTAGTAAAGTAGTTCCAAGGATATTTATTTTCAAATCCTTTAGTAGACCAATGGGTCTAGCTATTGCTCCGTCAATGAGTTTGACTAGCAATGTGGTGTCATCCATGGTGGGTCCTCCCCATTTTTCCCAGCATTGTTTTATAACAATGCTCACTCTTGCTCCCCCATCCAGGATTGTTGTGACTTGGAGGCCATTGAAGGTTATCATAGCAAAGCCGCATTTAGTTCGTCACCTTCAAAGTATTATCCAAGCTTATTTACTCGAACTGAGGGGGTGCCAGTGATTTCATGAGGTATAACAAGTTTGTCTTCCTTAGACTCATTAGGGCTATCTAGCTCCATGGACTCTTGCATGCCTATCCCTAGGCATCCCTCCATCCATTCGTGCTGCATATCTTTTCATAATCTTCGGCTACCTTGAAGCAAGGTGTCAAATAGGGATGTGGATCTGAGAGGAACGAAAGGAAGAGATGGGCAGAGGTTCTTCTGTGAGAGGAAGGTTGCTTTGGCTTAATCTTAAGCTCTTATGTGTATATGGGATGTGGATGGGTATTTTTGTATCCGTTCTTTTAAGGTGATCATCCCCCAGATCTCTTTGAGATATTCGGCTACCCGATTTCCTTGGTGGGGGGATAGTTGCTGTAGTGGGTGTTGTTGCTTTTGTTGGCCTTTGTAGGGGTGACTAATCTGGGAGATCTCTAGAATATACCTGAGCTTCTTGAGCAAGTCTCACGTTGGAGACCAATGGACATGGCTCAAGGTAAGTAGTAGGAGGCTTGTCTTCTATTTGGCAATCCTTGACCAATGCTTTGGTTGCTAGTAGTCTCTCTTTCTCCTCTACGGGGTTAGGATATTCAATAAGATTTGTTGGGAGCGGGTTAGCATCAATTGGTTCTCGGGATTGGGTGGTTGAGCGTAGCATATCTTCCTCTTCTAACAAAGAGGTTGATGCATGTGTTGTCCTGCCATCTTCCAAACCACCTTGGATAACTACATGGTTGTCTCTCTTGCTGTCGATCTTCATGGTTTTCTTCCTTGAGATAGTTGCTTATGCTTGTTTAGGGACATTCTTTGAGGATAAGACCTTTTCTTGTCCCTAGTCTTGTGAGGTTGATGCCTCTACTACTACAACATGAGCTGCGGCTCTTTGTCTTTTTTGTAATTAGGTTTTACGGCATTGAGAGGGACCATGTGGATGAAGCCATCTCACACTCAGCAGGTTAATGCTAATCCTTGGATTAGCTTCATGAGCCTTTCCTATTGTTCTAGGTCTCAATGGACAATATTTATACATATGGTGAATTCCACACCCAACACATGAAGGGGTTAAGGCAGGAGCACCTACAGAGGTACTTGCCATCCCTTTCTTGATAGGACACTCAGCCACTCGATGAGGTCATGTGCAATGGTAGCATTGCATAGGTGGTCGTTTTGCCATCGTATTCAAGTCTCGTCCCCCCATGGCATTGGGGCCCAGCTAAGTATAGTAGGTACATTTGATCACCGTCCATAACATAGTGGCTTAGAATTTAAGAGGGGAGGGCTATTGGCTCAAGCGTTTCATAGGTAGAAAATTCTAGAATTTTACCCCTCATCCCCTTCTTCAAAGATTTCTATCAGGGTTAGCTGACAAACTTGTGTGATTCGCGAGGCAATGGGAGGAGTTAAGGTGGGAGAACCGAGGGTGGTAAGGGCATTTTAGGTGCCCTAATAATTCCTCTTCGGGACACTTCTTGGACTCATTGAGGTGAATTATGGAGAGCAAGTGTTGGATAAGCCAATGGTTGCCTTGGGTTGGCTGGCAAGGCCTCAGGTGGAGCATGGGGGCCACAGATGGGGACACTCCGTGTTGATATGGTTATCTCGATAGATCGGGCACCATATAAGCTCCTCTTAGGATAGAGATGCGGTTGGCCGGTTCTCCAATGTTGGGTCATCTGCTGCATTAATGTAGTGGGACAACTACTCAACTTGTTGCCCAAATGTGGACTCTTTCCATCAGATTTTGTGCTGGTGTTCTTGCATGAGACTTCTGATGTACCCTCATGATGTTCTCACGAACATGTTCTCTTGAAGTTGTCCTCAAAGTCCATAGCACTCCTACAATACTTCTCAAAGGAGGTATGAGCTAATGCATATAATGAATTGTGCAAGGGTACGTCATCCAGAGACGTCATCCAAACCTTCCAAGAATCTCCCAATTAATCATTCATCAGAGAACTTATCTCTCGCACTACAACAAGAGTGGATATATTTGACTCTATTGATATAGTCTTGGATGGTCCTTTTCTGACATTGTGCAGCTACTCCATCGGACTCCATCTAGTACCTTGGTGAGAATATCCTACCTTGAAGACCTCTTTCAGGGCTTCAAAGGTGGCCTTGTCCTCATCCTTCAAGGACCTAAACCATTGGCCTACTTTACCATCAAGGGTGAGGCCAAATGCACTCAGCTTAACTTGATCTTCTACGTGGCCAAACGATTCACAAATTTGGTTAAAAGTCTACAAATGTGTGATGGGGTCTCTAGTCCCATCAAATTTAGTGATCATCTTTGAGATGTTTGTGGGTTTGTTTCACTCTAATCTGGGTCCATGTATAGGTTGCACTAGTGCTGGGGGCGTGATGTGCACAGCCAACCCCCTCCCTATTTCCATGGCTACTCTTAACATTTATTGGGCTAGCCTTGCCATGGCTGGAGGGTGTTGGTTGAGGAATGATTGGAGGAGGAGTGGGGGTCCATGCAAATAATATACCATTGGAGGCCCTTGTCTTGTAGGTCGGCTATATTGTGCCCCTTGTGGTCCCATGTGGTACCTAGGGTGTGCTCCTTGTGTGGTGAGTATTGTTGATATTATACAGATGGACTGGGCTGATGTGATGGGCCTGGGTAGACCCTTTCTTGTTTGGTATGATGTTTCTAGTCCTTGAGAAGATGGAATAGACCTTAGGTTTTGCATAGGTCTTTGGGCCCTATATGAATGAGCCACTCGTGAGACAGGCATGGCTCTCTAGACCGGTGGTCTAGTCTGGGTCTGTTGGCTTTCACTCTACCCTATTTCCATTCTGGTTCTGTTGGCTTTCACTGCCCTATTTCCTCTCTAGGATCTAGAGATGGCGTGGGCTCACTTTCTTATGGCTGGTCCATACCTCTCGCCCTGGGTCGCGGCTCTTCCGGTTGTGTGTTTCCCAAGATAAAATTGCAGAGCCTCAAAGCAAGGCTTCTCTCTGAATGTGTTGGAGAGGTAGGATCTTGCTCTTGGACAGGTTGTATGTCCATACACTGAAGTTTAGGTTCTCTTGTCTCGAGGTCAAGAGTTTCTTGTCTCGTGCTGGGATGGTCTTCACTCTCATCGATGTTGTCAAAGACAAGCACCATTTGGCTCTAGAGGTATTAACCCATGGGTCTGACCTTATAAGCAAAGCAGCTTCAGGACAGTTCACGGTCAAAATAGGGTTGTTTTGCACTAATGTTTCTGAGAATAGGTGCATGAAAATGTAGAACTACTTTGCGAAACCCCCCTATGAAATTTTTTTTATTGGGAATGGTACGGGCGTACGCTTCTGAAGGTAATGGGCGTACGCTTCTTAGGGAGAAGATGGCATGGGAATTTGCTTCTTGAAGGCCACAGGCATGGCTTCATGAAGGAATGAGCGTGCATTTTGAGATGGAGATGGTACAGGCATGCCAAGTGAATGGTATGGGTGTGGCAAGTTTGCCATGGGCATACGCTTTCAAATAGAACAACCGGTATGGCCGTGGCATAAGTGGAACAGCCGTATGCTTTCTGGAGCTCGGGAAAAAGATAATGGCATGGGTGTGGCAAAACTAACATGAATGTGTACCCTTTGAGAAGAAATGGTCATGGCACAAAAGGAACGACCGTGGCAAAAATGGAATGGCCGTCAAATTGTCAAATTCAAAGGTTTTTTTAGATTTTTCAAGGGATTTAAGGGAATTTAAGGCTGCAGGTCCAACTACCACCCACTATATTCCTTGACAATGCAACTGTACCTACTTGGTTGAATGCAATTAAATGCTCTTTATGCCCACTTAATGTAAGTCACCATAATTTTAACCTAATGGTAAGGGGATTTTTTAAGACCTTCATATACCATCCTTCTCCGTGGATTAAAGGGTACACATGCATTCTTTATGAGGCTCATGTTGTACAATGCTCTAAAAATATAACGAGCACATTGTACTTTGCATTTCTTAGTGAAAGGGGTAAAAGTTCACGTGTGTAATGTGCTAGTTACAATGCCTAGATCTCTATATACTAAAACCAAAACCCAACTTGCATTAGCACACATCTAAGAAAATTCTGAAGTGTACATCAAAGTCAACTTACCACCATCACTACAAATTATTGAGGTTGCATTAGCACTAGCATCTAAGGAAATTCTGAAGTGTACATCAAAGTCAACTTACAACCATCATTGCAAATTATTGGAGTGGTTAGAGTTTATGTGCACACATGTTTATCTTTTTGTGGTGAAGGGATTCTTGAGTAAAGTTCCTTGGTGTAACAAGAAACTCCATTGTAAAGTCCTAGAGCTATAAAGGACTTCCCTATTTGTGTAATTTGGGACACTGCATGTGTGTGAGGTTGAGTAGAATGGCAAATATGGTGGGAAAAATGTTTGATAAGACATATAAATTTGATGGATCCAAGTACCATACTTGGCGCATTAAAATGAAAATGTTCCTTATAGAGAAAGACATGTGGGGAGACTAGTCAATGGCACTGAAAAGAGGCCAAATAAAGATCTAAATCTTATTTTAACAAATGGACCAATCTAGACTCCAAGGCTTTATCCCTCATCATTTGTGGACTAGGTGATAGCCAAATTCATCAAGTGAGCTGAGCAAAGATGTTTAATGAAGTGTGGCTTTGGATCAAATCCATTTGTGGGCAAACCAATGGAGCTACCATGTTATTTTTATGGAAGAAACTTTACAAGATGGAAAAATATCACAAAACTAGTGTTGCTTCTCATGTCATGATATTAGATATATGATTGATTAACTATGTGATGTAGGTGTTACCGTTGATGAAGTGGAGGCAATCTATGTGTTGCTCTCTAGCATGCCTCCTTGTTATGAGCAGTGTGCTTTAGTGATAGCACTCTTACCTTAGTGACTACTCTCCTCATTCTAGAGGAAACCCGTATTGAGGGTTCCAAGGCTTCAATTCCTTCAACTCAAGTTCTAGTAGAGCATGCCTATACAGCCACATTCAAGGACAAAGAGAATAATACCAAGGCTCGTCGATCTTGCTACTATTGTAAAAGGAAGGGACACATGAGGGTAAAAAATAAGGATCATATCCTATGGTCAAAGTAGAGATAGGTTGGAGAATATTTCTTTAATAGACGGTAGAGTCTGTAGAAAAATTTAGCAAATGCCTGAAAATTTTCAGGTGCATTTTTTGGGTCTAAAATAGACTAGGACTTTTGGAAGACCCTTGAAAATTAGCCTTTGGGATAAATTTCGTCCATAAATTTTTCCTTGGAAAACATCATCAAGGACTGCTTCAAAAGGAAGAAGGATGAAGAGGAAAAAGAGAAGGGCAAGACAAACCAGTTAGAGAAGAAGGTGGCCAACTATTTGGACACATTATTATAGTGGTTTTTATCTATGGCATTTTATAGTCCGTGGGGAATTTTTATCTTAGTGATGTCGTAGTGGTTTTATGTTAGTGGTAGGCTTGATTCAGGCAAACCTTGTGTGGTATGGATGCATGAAAAAGGGAGGGTGCTAGAATTGTTGAGGCCAGAAAACCACCGATCTGGAATGCCGCCAGAACACTAGAGCCATAGCCCCCAGTCCAACGCATCACTTAACACTATGGTCCAAACAGTTAATTACGTGATTATTGATGTAAATCAACCGTTCTCAGAGCACGAAGGCATCTTTGTACCTCTCTCTAACTATGCATTAAGCATTATAAGGGTGTAATTAAAACTTTGTACCCAGGTTGCTGCTTTTCTTTTGGAGCCGGGTGGTGATAATTAAAACATGGATCATTTCTATACCATTCTTTAAATTTATCTTGGCTACCATTCTTTAAATCTATCTTTTAAGTCTTATTTGTTTATGTTTGCCAATTAGATAATACGCACGAGTCAAATTATTTTGTATAACCATTTCTGTTATATAATCTCTTATAAGTCGATACGCTATTTTTTGCATCTTCCTGTGTATGTTTTTGTATCAAACATGCGTATTGTTGCATGCATAACCAAAGACACGCAATAGGTTTATCGGGTAGTGATCACCCACCAACAACACTTTGGCGACCACGATGCATCTTACTTACTATTTCACTTGCTGCTTGATTTCCTTTGTGTTCAAATCAATCATTCATGTTAGCATGTAAATTGTGCTACTTGGCATGGCTAGAAGCTCGAGAATTGTAGTTTGCTAGATCCAGCTCCGAATCATCACAGGAAGAAGAAGCACCGGTAACTCCACCACAACTACCACTGTTCATACCACCACCTCCTCCTCCCCAGCTTGTACAATACAACATGCTTCAGCGATGAGTTGGTGAAGTATCCAAAATTCTCCAAGAAATCCTCCAGAGGATGCGGATGCCCACATCATTTACTTTGATAGTGCCTGGAATGTGCCTGGAATGTGAACGTCCCAAGCCGATTGATGAAGTATCCAAAATTCTCCAAGAAATCCTCCAGAGGATGCGGATGCCCACATCATTTACTTTGATAGTGCCTGGAATGTGAACGTCCCAAGCCGATTGATCAGAACATCAAGAAAGCCACTTTTGTCCCAACTTTATAGAAATGTGTCACTCTCTAGGTTGCCGAGTATGAGTACGTTCATTTCTTGTCATACAATGCAATCACAGATGCCTTTCTTCAAAGATTCTAAGAAGATAAAACATCCATACATGTGCTTGATAAGCTCTACTAGATGAACCAGAAGAACATCATGGTCAAAGACTACGCCACCAAGTTTCGGAAGCTTTTTTGAAGACTCGATGCAACCAATCAGCCACCCACCGGAAGAAATAATCAATTTCTACTTTATAAAGGGATTAAGCAAGCAGTTGAAAAGGGTAGTTGTTGGTGCTAATCTCGCAACAACGACTAGAGAAGCTGGTTGAATCATCTCTCAGGGTAGAGAAAGTGTTGGTAGGGTCTGTCAAGAGAAAATACAAGAGAAAAACCAAGAGAAAGTCAAAAAAGTCCACCTCTGACTCTTCCAAGAAAGGAGGAGGAAGATCGCAAGATACGGTCAAAGGGAAAGAAGGCAGTAAAAACAACCAAGGAGCTGGCTGCAACCATGGCTCAGTTGATGAGTGAAGGAGCTAAGTCCCCTCCCAAAGTCTGGTCTACAAATGGCACACCAGAGCTCATTTAAGATGCATTCTTAGGCATTCTGTCTATGATTCCAACACCTTGCTTGGACAACCATAGACATCACTAAGGCATGCAAATACAATGGGAGGAGAGTGCCTCAACAACCTACAATCCAAGCCCCAGTGGTGGTAGTAGTTCAACCCGACCCATCAATGGCTTTGTAGGATCCATACCGAAGGCCACCATTCTACTCGCACAGGCTCCATACCAAAAGCCACCATTCTGCCCACAGAGGAGTTTTCCTCCCAGGGATGTGGCAGTTGCTCAATTACCCACTTTTACATGCTTCTATTGCCATGCCCCAAGTCATCAAAAATCTGACTGCTGCGAGATCTAGAGGAAGCATAGGACCAAGGTGGACGGAGACCAGGCTTCAATATCAGGCACACTAGTAGTGGAATGTCGTGGAGATCTAAGCTTTGGAAGAGCAAGAAGGAATTAGGTCGGGCGGCCACAGAGGTGGCATTCATCAGCCATGGCAGTGACCTGATCCATGCAGCCCAAGACTCTGGAGGCGAGGAAAGAGCCAACCTCGGATAAGAGGGGGAAGCAAAAGGTTGTCATTTGGTAGGAATATAACAAGGTTTGGATGGAGGTGTTCGATTGGGTGGAAAAGCAATAGGCCCGAGAAGGAGCCAGAAAGGCCCAAGCCGATTTGTCGGCAAGATGCCAAAGTCACCATCATACAGCCAATGAATCTAGTCCAACAAACCCCAGACCAGGGAGGATAAGTGTCAAAGACACGGACACCGAGGCCAGAGAAAGGTGCGGATACACCAAGTCTAAAAAAAGGTGTGGAGGCACCAAAGCAGAAGGAAATCCAAATTAGGCTTAGAGAAGGAGAAACACTATCGTATGATCTATGGGAAGATCTGAAGAAGAAGCTGATCCATATGTCAATCGAACATCTCCTCAAATTAGTGATAACCTTGAGAGAGTAGCAGGTACGATGCTTGATGCCACAGGAGGAGAGGACGGGACCATCATAAACATGCAAGCCATGCACATTGAGAAGACAAAACCTTCACCGAAGGAAGACCCAATTTCTCAAGAATCCATCCCGATGATCTAGGTCAAGCTGGCCAGAGTGGACATAGGAGTAGTACTGCTGGAATGGCGGATCAAGAGTCAATATTGTGTTGGATACAACATGCTGAATGCTTGGATTGAGCAGCAAGGATCTAGCCCTGTTTGCGGTAAAAATGGTGGACCAGTGCAACGAGGGAGTGTAGCCCCTTAGATTAATCCATGAGCTCACACTGGAAGTCTCTGGATTCACTTTTCATATCATAATAGTGGTGCTCCACATGTAGGACATAAAAGGCGCCTACCCAATGTTACAAGGAAGTGGCTCAGGTAGGCTCGGATTAAGAAGGATTTGGATGTGGATAGAATAACCATCCAGAAAGGAAAGAAGAAAGTCAAGCTCTCAATGGCTATCCACCATTGGAAAGTGGAGAATCCTTCTTGTCTGAAAGTAGTCGAAGGAGTAAACATGCTGGAAGGATTAGACCTGGATGAAGACTCGGAGGAATACCTCCAGCAAAATGCAAATCAACCTGTTTAAGATTGATGTGGTCTGTATCATGGAGTAAACATGCTGGAAGGATTAGACCTAGATGAAGAGGAGGAATACCTCTAGAAAAATGCAAATTTGATAAGCCTGTTTGAGGTTGATGTGCATGGAAAGGTACCGACTAGCTCATTCTGAGGTGAATCCTAGCCCCATCCAAAGCATGTTAGACTTGGATGAAGAGGAGGAATACCTCTAGCAAAATGCAAATCTGATCATTCTATTTGAGGTTGATGTGGCCCGTATCATTGAGAGGTACCGACCAACTCATTCTGAGATAAATCCATCCAAATCATGTGATGAATGGAAGATTGTAATGTACATAAGATGATGTGATCAATCCAGGTGGCAAAAAAATGGTGTGTGGTGATCAAAATGGATAAGCACAGGTGTGCAAAACCAAAATGGAAGGTGTATGGCCAATCCCAAGGAGAGATGGGTAGAATAGTCTTCTCGAAGAAGGTAAAGCAATCACGTGAGTTGAAGGGGAACAATTCGGTGTTTCTTTGCAATACAGATGGAAATGGGTGGGCTTGCAAGACCACCAAACTGGAGACTACAGAAAACCGAGCTCAATTTTGTTTGATTGTAGTTAGCAGGCTAAATATCCTGCGGTTGATGAAGTCTCGCAGACAGCAGTGTGAGGAAGTGTGAAGTCATCTATAGGAGAGAGCACAGGGGAAGCATAGAATCTTGTAGGAGGTGCTTTTTGAATATTCCTTGAACCATCAGACCCTCATGGTGGCAACGATGATCATGAGATGGGTGGAGTCAAACACTACAACTTCCAGACCCGTGGGATCAGGAATGTGCCCAAGTGTGTCAGGGTTAGGATTGGTCACATAGCGTAATGTGGAGGAGGATGCCAATAAGGATTTATACTCCCATGTCACTGGCGGATGTTTCTATCTCACTGGGTTTAGGAGTTTGGGCACTAAGGTTGCAGAGGAGGATTAAACGGTATGGCTATCTATAGTCCGGAATCAAGTTTGTGCCCAAGCATTAGAAATTTTTCGGACCCAAAGAGAGGGCCTCTTGGATTAACGTTTAATTAGGAATGGTCCAATAGGAAGAAGATTGGGTACACATTTTTGACTTCTTTTACCCTACGGGGCCTAGGCTTTGGTTTGCTAATGGGGTCTAATTACTACTCTTGTCCCCCTACCTCCTCCTGGGCCCAAACTTAGAGGTCCCCCACCTAGAATCACGTAGATTAAAAACCCTAAAAATAAAAAAAATTTAGTTTTTTCCCAAAAGTGTGTTTTCCCTCTCAAACTTCCTCGCAGCATACTCTACAATGATTTTATATTCACGTGATCATAATTTTTTTTTGTTAATAACATGTGTTAACATGTTATTAACATGTTAACATGTTAACATGTTCTCAAAAAAGCCGGTGGCAAGCGACCTGGTAACCGGATAAAATCCCGCCGGGCTTTTGCTATACCAGGCGGTCCCACCGAGGAAAAGAAAACCCCGGCGGGGTCGTCATCTAGCCCGGCGGGGTACAATTTCCTATATATATGGGCCCGGGGAGCCCTTTGGGAGTTCATTGCTGACAGCATACACAGGTAATGAAACTTGTGTGTGTGTGTGTGTGTGTGTGTATGTGGGTGTGTTCGTGCGGGCAGCCGTCCACTGTCGCAATGTGCGGCAGGATGTGGGTGGTCCGCCACACGAGGGATGTGTGTGTGGGTGTGTGTTCGTGCGGGCAGCCGCCCATTGTTGCAATGCGCGGCAGGATGTGGGTGGTCCGCCACACGACAGGTGTGTGTGTAAGGCCATTCTTCGGAATGGTGCTTACCCTGGGGCACTTAGTCGGTAACGCGGCTAGTCTGTGTCCTATGGTAAGTATGGCACGTCGTAGCAGTACTAGTCGGTAACGCGGCAAGCATAGTATCGTTATGGCGATGTCACCTTCCCTTCCCTTCCCTTTGTCAAATGCGGACATATGGTCGGTAACTCGGCCAGTGTATGTTCGTATCATATTCGTATTCCCATAGAATCGAGCGGCATTTTGTCGTTAACGCGGCAAGTTGGTGTCGTCCGCTCTAGTGCATAAATTGTTTTTTGCATATTGCGGCATTTGATCGTTAACGCGGTCGAAAAAATGTCGTAAATTTGCTTGCATATTACGGCATATGATCGTTAACGCGGTCGAAAAAATGTCGTAAATTTGTTTGATTTGACTTGTATTGTTTTTATTGTGTTTGATCCATGCGATACTTGGTTGCTAACGCAGCATGAGTATTTCATGGATCAAATTTTACATCATATTGTCTAAACGTTTTATTTTATAATACCGTGATTCGTAACTCGAAAAATATGAATATCTCTCTCTTCCTACCCCCCTCTCTCTCTCATGATACACTTCACAACTCTTTCTCTCTCTCTCTCTCATGATACACTTCACAACACGATAGATGTGTAGATAAGGATTTCTTTTTATTTCTCTTAAAATATACATAATTTCGAATAATTTCATTTTCCTCCCTCTATTTACTTAAAAATTAAAACAATACATTATTTTCCTCTTTAGGAACTCACAAAAACATTAAAAATGTCATCTAATGTTTCTTCTCTCTATCTGTCACAACTCTCTCTTCCTCTCCTCTCTCTCTCTCTCATGATACACTTCACAATTCTCTCTCTCTCTCTCTCTCTCTCATGATACACTTCACATCTCTCTCTCTATCACGATAGGTGTGTAGATGAGGAGTGCTTTAGGATTACAAAACATTATTTTCCTCTCTTTAGGAACTCACAAAACTATTAAAAATGTCATTTAATTTTTCCTCTCTCTCTATCTGTCACACCTCTCTCTCTTCCTCCCCCTCTCCCTCTCTCTCTCGTTCGATAATGTATACACTTCATAAGTAATAATGCACTTGTTGCGGTTGTCTCACGTTCGATAATGTATTGCATGATGTTGAGTTCAGTAATATTGTTTGATATTCTGTTTTTGTTTGATCATTGATAAGTAATGATACACTTGTTGCTGTTCTCTCACGTTTGATGATGTATTGGATGATGTAGAGTTCATTAAAATTATTTGATATTCCGTTTTTGTTTGAACATTGATAAGTAATGATACACTTGTTGCTGTTCTCTCACGTTTGCTTGATGTTGATTTCAGTAATGTTTGATATTCTGTTTTTTTGTGTTTAGTGATATTTGCTAGATTTACGAAGACGACCAACATGCTTTCCCCCGAAGAGCATAAAATCGTTCTACGAGCAATTCGCATTGAAGCAGTCATCACAGTGTCACAATGTGCTGATGATGTTGTCAAAAAGATCAATGAGTCTGAGATACTCATGCGAGATCTAATAGACCAGATATGGAAAAATGCACAGCGTCGGCTTCGAAGCGGAGGCAATGCTGAGTTGCTTGATAGACAGAAGATAGCAGATTTCAACCATCAACATATAATACGAACCATTTTGGGGAGCATGTGTGTAGCATGCAGTGATCTTAGAGATGCTGACCCGCCTGAAGCTAATATGCAACGTCTATAGTTATGGGACGTTGTATGGAGCGAGCAAAGAGCCAAGAGCAAGCGCATGAAGGCGTTGGATGCAGAGTCCCTCCCCAAAAGAGTGTGCATTGCCCAGGACATCGCTGCAACGTCCAGCCAGGCAGATGCAAGTGGTTAGGGTGTCATTAATCGTACCATCTACAATTCTATGTGCACACATCTCATTGGCATCCCGCACGAGGCTCTGTTCGAAGGGCGAACAATAGGCTCCGATGTTTTTGGCACAGTAAAAGAGTATACAGTTAAAGGTATATCATTTTTACCGGAGCACATTACTTTTTGCGGAAAGCACTACAAAGAAGAAGGCAGCGCCAAGTTCGAGAGCTTCCAGGCAGAGCAAGGCATGCAAGTTCTACACCCATCGATTGTCAGGTATATTGCCTTTACAAAAGAAGCGCCTTGGATCACTATTTTTCCGTACTATAATGGTGGCTCTCTTGGTGATACTCTAATGAAGGTTCCCTTCAGATTCAGTGAGTTCACTAGAGCAATTTTCCGTTTGGATCGAGGATGGAGACAACCCCTGCCTGATAATATTCCTTTAAGTCATCTAGAACTTTCTAAAATAAAACAAATAGTAATAACCATGCCACATATTATGCATGCCCTGGTGGAAGGCCTAGCGGCGGCAGCACTCCTGGCAGGAATTGTACATACCGACCTACATCCATTCAATGTAGTGTTGGATTTTACAAAGAGTTGAAGCCACGCATAGGTATTATCGATTGAGGGTTACTACTAAGAGCGCCCAAAAAACGGGTGTCTCTCAATTTTGTATTTGAAGCAGACAAGAACCCTGAGAAGGTGGCACAGGCGGTCTCCTACGCAGACAGAGAGTGAAATAAACGGCCGTGGATAGCCCCTGATGATTTCTCACCTTCAAGACGCAAGTGAGTCTGTGAAGAAAGATTTTATTGAACAGTATGAGCGCTCACTTTTCTTCACTATATGTGAAGAAAACGTGGAATGTTATGGTTGTGATTATGATTGTGATTTATGTGGATAACTTGATAAGTCATAGCTAGGGACTTGCCGAACACCGTATGCGAGCCACGAATGGCTACAAGCATACAACCAATGTTTTTGGAGTCTCTCATGCTCATCTTGATGCCATATGGACACTGTGGATGCTATACATAGCCATGCCAATGCTATGTTTTACACATGGGCATAAGAGAGCATAAGTTTTGGAAGCATGCATTTGTCAATATGATGTGAAAGGGATTGTTGGAATGCAATTGCAAATGCCTTGATTGTGGTTAACAAATGCTTATGCAAATGTCATGGTGAGGGCATTGTGAATTGTTGGTTTGTGTTGGAGCTTTTGGATGATGGATTGAGGCATGAGTCCATGCTTTATTGATGAGTTCTAAATTGTAAAAGGGCATGAGTCATGCTCAATACTTGTAAGCCAACAAACTTGTTCTATCATTTGATATTATCCACATCATTTTGTACCTACACTCACCATTGCTACCACTTCAAGTTTCTATAGAATCTAGCAATGTGTGAGGGTACCTTGGCATTGGTTGGAGAGGCCAAGGGGAGAATGGCTTGAACTCTTTGTGCCGTGATTGCTTGGTAAAGCGGTACAAAGGGGGATTAGGTACACCGGTGTGAAGAAATGGCCTCAACCTTCACCTTGGAGGAAAACTCGGTGAAGGGGTGAGAAGAGCTTGGCCGGGAGATCGGCAAGCTTCAACGCGCGTCCTCAACAATCCTCACCATCGACTTTGTGGATGCATTTGGGCAATGGGGCCCCTTTTTCCGTCATATTGTGTGGATATTGCAAATGCTTTGATGGACAAAGAGTGCATATGATCTTTCATGACATTGTGGGATACAAAGAGTATTGCATTGTGATTTGAGAAGTTGCATTTTCATTTGAGATTTGGTTCCAATTACAAAGGAGACTCTGGCGGAATTTTTCCAACAAGGGAGCCAAAACAAGCTTATTGATTGGAGATTTACCCCATGGATACACTTGAAGAGTTATTCACAACTACCAAGGGGAGAAACACCAATCATTTGTAGCCGGATTGAGCTTTGGGACCGAATTTTGGGAATTTCTGGGATTTTACAAAACCCTAATTCAGTCCTAGGGTTTTTGGGATTAGGTCCGAGTGATTACACGACTCTATTCTACTCCTTGAGAGTTTTCAAATGAGCCATAGAACCCCTTAATCGGATATCACAATCTCGGTCAAAGTAGTCATGTTGACTTTCTGGTCAAAGTCAAACAGAATATACTTTCACTTTGACTGAATCAAAATGCTTTTAGGGGTAGGTTCTATCTTCCGTTAGCTTTCTATAGAGCCGTCAAAATCCTAATTCCGACATATATTTTGCGTTTTAGAGCCAAATTACTACTTTCAGCTGTCCCGCACAAACCCTAAAACAGAGAGTACTTGCCCACATATAATTCTTACTGTGTTCATTTGGGAGGATAGTAGACACCATTACCTACCCACAGAACCTTCTTTTGTCCAATTCCAACATCATTTGGGCATTCTACCAACATCTTGCATTTCTTCACTATGCCGAAGGGAAGACTACGCAAGGGTGGGGATGTTGTGCAAGAAATGATCATTGGTGATGAGGACATGGAAGGTAATATGGATGCAAGGGATGCATTCATCAATGAAGACAATGGGGGCAATGTACATAATCAAATTTCTCAAGGGACACAAGCGGCGGTTAACCATAACACCCTCATGCAAATGCTTGTACAACGGTTGGAGACCTTAGACTCCAAGCTTGATTCTCATTTTGAAACATTATCCTCACGGATTGGTGTGATGGAGGACAAGTTTGGGAAGTCTCAAGCACAAGAAAAGCATGGGAATTATGGTGACTATGAGCAAAGAAAAGGCAAGGGCATCTTGAATGAGGATTCCATGAAGGCCGTACAAGAGGATCCATTGGGAGCATCCACTCGGGGATTCATGGCGGATGCACGGAGACCTCTTGTCAAGGACATGTTTCCTCCTTCTTTTCATTCGGGTTTGTCTCACACCTCAATGCATCAAAGGGTCCTACCTTTTCTAGGGCAATGCATTCAAGGGAAGAGGATGAGGTGTTTGTGAATGATGAGGAGATTGCACTCGGTGTCCTTTGCCCAAAGACAAAGGGATGCTCACGAGAAGTGGATGGAATTGTCGAATATCATCAAGAGGGATTACAAAGACTTTGCACAATTTATGGAGTCATACTCGAAGATGCAAAGATTCAAGCCCTCTACCCAACATGATAACCCATCCCACATATCTTCCAAGGATGTCAAAGACAAAATCTCACTATCAAAGTTCAAAGGTGACGGGTCATCTCCGCAAGAGTTGGAGGAGTGGGCTACCAAGCTTGACACCTATTTCCAACTTTACCCAAAAAGTGAGCATGATATGGTACAATTTTCCTCCTTACATCTTGAAGATTATGCTCATCAATGGTGGAGGCACTTGGTCAAACAAGGGAACACGCCATCAACTTGGGAAGGATTGAAGCGGGAGATGAACTTGGCCTTCATTTCACCCTTAGTGCTTGACCGATACCATGAAGAATAGTATGAGCTTTCTCAAAAGGGGATGATGGTGAGAGGTTACATCAAGAGATTTTTGAAGCTTTCAATGTACGTGGAAGGCTTGAGTGAAGACATGAAGATGAAAAAGTTTGTGCATGGGCTTGAACACTTCATCAAGGCGGATGTGTCGGCTCAAAGGCCTAGCTCTCTCAAAGAAGCTATGAGGTTAGCCGAACTCTATGAGCCAAAGTACAAGAGGTCTCAGCCCATGACCTTCACCAAAGACACACTCAAACCAACCACTACTTCTTACAATTTTGGGAAAGGTCCTACCTCTACATTACCATCCTCTAATCCAAGAACTCCTACATCATTTGGGGGTGGACAGCCAAAGAATGGGATACATCAATTTGATGCCAAAAAGAGTAGTGACTTCATGAAGAAGAAGCCCTTTCAACCCTTCAAGAAGACTCAAAGAATGGATGATCCAAAGATTGAGGAGTTGAGAAGCAAAGGGCTATGTTTCAAGTGCAAAGAGAGGTGGTCACCCGGGCATGTGTGCAAATCAAAGAAGATTGTGGCCACTATGATCCTCATGGATGAGGAAGAGAACAAGGATGACTCTCATGACATTGAGGAATGGGAGGATTGCAATGAAGAAGCACATGAGGAGTCACTTGAAGACCATTCTTTCATCACGGAGGATGGTGAGTTTCCGTTTGATCCGGGAGGTGGAGTTAAGGAAAGCCTTGTGGACGGAGACATGCCTACCAATGCAGAAATTTCAGCTTGCATATGCTCTATCTCACAAGAGTTGTTGGCGGGTTGCAAGAACCCAAGCACACTAAGGTTGGTGGGGACCATCAATGGGAGGGTTGCACATATTCTTGTGGATTCCGGGAGCACTCATAGCTTCATCAACTCTAAATCCATCAACTCTCTCAAACTCAACACAAAGAAGACACCTACAACGTTCCAAGTGCAAGTGGCAAATGGGGAAAGTGAGAAGACTAGCTTGGTTTGCCCTTCTACAAAAGTGGTTTTATCCTCTTCATACACTCATTAGGAACTCAATGGAGTCTTCTTGGGCCCTTTTATTTGGCAGTTTAAGGGAGTCAAACCTTTTCTCTTAAGAAGAAACGTTTTCTAATTTGAAGCTTCAAAACGGCTACTTTATTCGAATTTGAATTTGGGGGGAAAAATGGAATTTAAAATCTAGCGGATAAAACCATATCATGTAACATATCTATAGAAAGCTCTTGATGCGTAGATCACGGATCTGTAATCTCCGCTCAGATCGGAGCTTGTATGTAGAAGTTATGGAGGTCCGAAAATTGTAAAATTACCTCCCCCCTTTTTTGGGAGAAAAAGTGCACCCTTTGACCACTCTTACACCTCTCTTACAAACCAATGGTTTTTGCTTACATGGCGGGCTCCTATTTGTCAAAAAGTTAAACGTTTCCATAACCTCATGGCAAATTAAAGGGCCCAAGAAGACTCCATTGAGTTCCTAATGTGGGAAGGTGATTTGGTGGTTTTGGATATGGGTCCCATCGACATTATCATGGGGTGTGATTGGTTGGCTTCACTTGGTGACATTCACATGAACCTTCAACAAGGTTTCATGAGTTTTCTACATCATGGGCAACAAGTGGTACTTGCTGCAAATGCACCTAAGAAGCTCTCTTTGATCACTCCAAGGCGACTCAAGAAAGAGATTAAGGCTTTTGGCACTATCTATGTGTTACATGTTACCCAAGAGGGGATGGAAGGCAGTGGACAGCACATAGATGAGGAAATGGCAACTCTTCTTAAGGAGTATGAAGATATTTTGCAAGTGCCAAAGAGTCTACCACCTAAGAGGGAGATTGACCATGCCATAGTACTTGAACCGAATGCAAAGGTTGTCAACAAGCCTCCTTACCGTTTGTCTAAGGTAGAAAGAGAGGAAGTGGCTAAGCAAGTGCAAGATTTGCTTGCTATGGGTCTTATTCAACCTTCACAATCTCCATTTGCATCTCCCGTTCTCTTGGTGAAGAAGAAGGATGGATCCTTTCGCATGTGCATTGATTATCGTGACTTGAACAAGGTCACAATCAAGAATAGGTATCCCATACCTCGCATTGATGATCTTCTTGATGAGCTCAAAGGGGCAAAGTTCTTCACCAAGATTTATTTGAGATCGGGATATCATCAAATAAGGATGAAGGAAGGTGATGAAGAGAAGACAGCATTTAGGACGGAAAGGGGATTGTTTCACTTCATGGTGATGCCCTTTGGTCTTACAAATGCTCCGGCCACTTTTCAAGCATTGATGAATCGGATATTGGCTCCCCTTCTTTTCAAGTTTGTGCTAGTGTTCTTCGATGACATCTTGATCTATAGCAAGAGCAAAGGGGAACATCTATGTCATGTGAAGCAAGTGTTTGAAGTGTTGAGGAAGCACAAGCTTTATGCAAAGGAGAGCAAATGCACATTCATGGTCAATGAAGTGGAATATCTTGGACACTTGGTGGGTGAGAATGGCATAAGGGCTGATCCTAAGAAAGTGGCATGTGTCAAAGAGTGGCCAACACCAAGCAATACAACTCAATTGAGAGGATTTTTGGGATTATCTTCTTTCTATAGAAGATTCATGCAACATTATGCATCCATTGCGGCACCTCTTACCGACTTGCTCAAGAGGGAGGCTTTCTTTTGGGATTCCATTGCCAACAAGAGCTTCAATGAGCTCAAGGAGTTGCTCACTTCAGCCCCTATACTTGTATGTCCGGATTTTGCAAAGACATTTTATGTGAGGGCGGATGCAAGTGGTAGAGGAATTGGGGCAGTTTTGTATCAAGAGCATGGAGTCATTGCATTTGAAAGCAGAAAGCTTACCGAAAAGGAGATGGGGCTTCATGTTTATGAGCAAGAGATGCTAGCCATACTTCATGCCATCAAGAAGTGGCATCACTATCTTTATGGTGCTCATTTCAAGGTGAGAAGTGATCATAGGGTGCTGAAATTTTTCCTCTCCCAACCAAATCTTTCTCCAAAGCAAAAGAGATGGCTGGCCACACTTCAAGGATATGATTTTGATATATCCTACACACCCGGGAAGGACAATGTAGTGGCGGATGCATTGTCTAGAATGTGGGCATGCGCTACAACTTCAATCATGGAGGTATATAGTGAATGGATCAAGGGGATTCAAGAGGAATACCTCATCAATGAAGGTGCTACCCATATTTATACTAAATTACAGCAAGGTGATGGTGGAGAGTTTCCTCATTATAAGCTTCACAATGGTCTCTTGTGGTACAAGGATAAGGTGTATTTGGTTCCTACCTCATTCTACATACCAAAGGTGCTTCATGAGATGCATTCTTCACCACTTTCGGGCCATCTTGGTGTACTCAAAACCTATGATAAAGTGAGCAAGAGTTTTTATTGGAAAGGTATATGGGGAGATGTGAAGAAGTTTGTGATGGAATGTGCTTCTTGTCAAAAGAATAAGGATAGCCATCAACTCCCAAGTGGTTTACTTCATCCATTACCTATTCCGGATGGTAAATGGACTCACATTTCTATGGACTTCATCACGGGTCTACCAAAGACAAAGCATGGATGGGATCAAATATTTGTGGTGATTGATAGGCTTACAAAATCAGCCCATTTCATTGCTTCAAAGACCACTTATGGAGCATCCCGGGGGGTGCACCTAAAAAAATGTAAGTGTAGCACGTGAGTTCATCAAGAGGGTTTTTTTAATTGACAAAACCTACAGGATTACATCTACAAGAGGGGGTTTTTTATTACACTTTTGAAAAAAACCCGTAGGTTCCTTAAGAAAGAGGGGTAATTTTATTAGTTGATAGCATGTAGGTAGAGGGGGTTTTTTATTACCCCTTGAACGCACGTGATACATATGATTTCTTAGTGGTGGACCCCCCGAGTGGAGCATCTCATATTGCCAAGCAATTTTTGGAACATGTATTCAAGATACATGGCTTGCCACTCAACATAGTTTGTGATCGAGATACCAAGTTCATGGGGACTTTTTGGAGGTCATTATATGAGAGCTTGGGTACTCAAATCACTCCATCTACGGCCTATCACCCTCAAACGGATGGGCAAACGGAGTGCACAAACAAATGGCTTGAGGTGTACTTGAGGCACTATTGTCATGACATGCAAACATCTTGGGATGAGTGGCTTTATCTTGCTGAATTTTGCCATAATTCAAGCAAGCATTTGAGTATTGGCATGTCACCATTTGAGGCTCTCTATGGATATCAAGTACATGTGCCATCGATAGCCTTCCATGAAGACAAAGTGGTCAATCCATTGGCAAAAGAAGAGTTGGAAAGAATGAGACAACTTCTTCAACTTTGCAAGGACAATATGAAGAAGGCTCAAGATGTCATGAAGGCTAATGCGGATGTTCATAGAAGGAATGTGGAGTTTCAAGAGGGTGACTATGTGCTATTGAAGCTTCCCAAGAGTCGGCATAACACTCTCAAAGGTGTAACCAACTCAAAATTGGCTCATAGGTATTATGGACCATACTTGATTATCAAGAGGGTTGGTGATTTGGCCTACAAGTTGGATTTGCCTTCTTCGACAAGGATCCATAATGTGTTTCATGTATCTAACCTTAAGAGGTTTATGGGATCTTTGCCTCAAGAGATGGAAGAGCTTCCACCCATGAATGAAGAAGGTGAGATCATTTATGAGCCGGAGAGGGTTATTGGCAAGAGGACAAGAGAGTTGAGGAATCGGAATATTGATGAATACCTTGTCAAATGGAAGCAATTACCCATGGATGAGGCTACTTGGCAATCATTGGAGTATGTCCAACAACATGGCTTACTTGTGGATGACTTTCCGTAACCAAGTGGTATGGTTTACTTGAGCAAATTGGGTAATATGAGGAGAAGTATACATGCTGTAATTTCTGGACAGCTTTGGGAAGGTCTACTATTGGGCCTATTTTTCTACTCCAACAAGCTTCATGGCGTATCCTAATGAAAGATTATGATGTGGGCTACATATGGCTGAGTGTACATATCATTTTCAGCCCAATATATGGAGTCTAAATGAAGGATTTTCAAGGATCTTCATCGACTAGAAGGGCTGTCATAACAGTCCCACTCATACACTTTGGGCTTGAAGCTTTGTGGACTTGTATACATCCGGATTTTCATTGTATATGTGCTTTGGATGTACTTGAGAACTCTTAACCACTTCCCATTGATTACATTAGAGTCTCATACTTTGAGATTGTACATGTTATTGATTTTGAGGACAAAATCTTTGGGAAAGGATGGTTTGTAATAAAGTAGGAACTTTATTCAATAGGGTTAATAATGGGACAAGTCCATGTATAAAAGAGGGGACTTGGACCATGGTTGTAACTTTTGATGATCATTTTTAGAAATGAAAACTTATGTTTCTTGGAGCTCATGGCTTCTCTCTTGGCTTGTGGAAGGCTATTTCCATTCTCTTGGTGAGAGACTAAACACACTTAGGCATCATGTTTACATGGTGATTACTCGTATTTTTCATGCATTACATCCCTTCATTCCACCAACAAGGGGGTACAAGAAGCCATAATAAGGAAACCTTCAAGACTCTTATATTGATCCTTGAAAATTCATTCGCGTGAACAATTAAGCTATCAAAATGGAATAGATGAAATGCTAAAGATGTAACAATATATATACGAAGGGAGGATCTTTTTTTGTGTTCAAAAACTCACCTTAGAAAGTCTGGTAGCAGCTTGACATCCATGGTAGGGGAAGGTTTGAATCCTATGGTGTCCTTCCATTCATCTCCTTTTCTAACTTGCAATCCTACCACTTCATGTTGCATTAAGATTGTGAGTGACCCAAAATCTGAATGGGAACTCAACCCAAATGTAAGCTCTGGCCCTAGACAATTGAATCCCATGGTTTGTCGATAAATATTCTTATAAAAGGCCTTAGCCTTCAATGCCAAGCTTGCAAAAAAAAAATCACATAGGATGTATGCAATGGTAGCCATTTGTTTATGAAAGTCTAATATAAGAGCCCTCGGAGTATGTACAAATGATCATTCAAACAACATTTAAATGTATAACATAATATAAGACCATGAAATGAGTTCGAAAGACATAAAAGGCATAATTGTAAGGATGATTCAACAACTTGAACGTATAACATGATATAAGAACACCAAGAGGATACAAGCCATAATCAAGTAAACCTTCAAGACTGTTGTATTGATCCTTGAAAATTCATTCACGTGTATTACAATGAAAAATTAAGATGGAAGAGATGAAATGCTACAAAGATGTATTAATTAGAAGTTGTAACAATATTGGAAGGGAGGGAGGTTTGATGTACAATGCACAAAGGCAAGATCATAATCATCACCATTATCACCATCGTGTCATCAACATTGCATTGGAAAATGTGAGCACAATGTGTAAAGTATAGCCTAAGGGAGAAGGCATTGTATATCATCATTATTTGCCTCCATAAACATGTAGTTTACATGTGGCTCCTTGGCTAATGAAAGACCTTGAGAGCTAGTATGTGCCTTGGCTTGGATTCAAACCATTCCACCCTAGTGTGCTTTTATGGTGTGGTGTTCACACCATGGTTGTTAAAACATGAGTACCAAAAATGCATGGCTATGGCGAAGATGCCCTAATCCTACACTAATCATAGTTATTAGGTGTTTAAACTAAGGTGGGGGAGCCTAATCAACCACCATTTTATTTTTAAAATTCACCTTATGAAAAAACTATTTTTCTAAAAAGAAAAAAATCAAAATCTCCATCTATCCCGAATTCCAAAAATCCTCCCATGAGGGGATTGTTGTTTTTGGAGGAATTCTAATCGGTGAAAATGACCTTTCTTTAAAGTGTGATCATGCATTCTTTGTACTCTTATGTGCAAGCTTCTTGACATTGCTTTTGGCAGGGAATATGAAAGGACATGACACTATTAATGATGGTGTGCATGCAAACTAGTCAGGAAAATACCCTCTTGACACTTCCATGAGCACAAATTGATGCACACAAATCCTCAAACGCATCATAGTATGTGTGTGTGTATCTGTGTGTGTACATGCACACATGCACGTGCACACACACACACATATATGTATGTATGTATGTACATACATACATACACACACTTGTATATACTATATATATGTATATATGTATGTACATATATACGTATATGTATATATGTAGGTATGTATGTATATATGTATTTTATATAAATTTATACATATATATACACTACAAACATACATACATATATACATATGCACACACACATATGAACACAAAGACGAGACACACACACCCACGTCTATATTTATGTATATTGTAATGTGTATGTATGTATATATTTACATATATACACTACATAGATGCATACATATATGTAGGTATGTATGTATATATGTATTTTATATAAATTTATACATATATATACACTACAAACATACATACATATATACATATGCACACACACACACACACAAACACGAAGACGAGACACACACACCCACATCTATATTTATGTATATGTGTAATGTGTATGTATGTATATATTTACATATATACATATATAATACACATACACACACACACACACACATACAGACATGTCTATATGTATGTATGTATATACATATAGATATAGACATATATATGTGTGTGTGTGTGTTTGTGTGTGTGTGTGTGTGTGTGTGTGTGAGCGAGAGAGAGAGAGAGAGAGAGTCACTTCTCTACTGATTTAAGTTCAAATTTCGGGGGCTAAGAGTGTTTTTTTTACATCGTTCCTTTGAAAAAATAGAGTTTAAAAACTATTTTACATAGAGAGTCTTCATGCTTTTGGCGATGTTCTTTTAACATTCTTCCTTTCAAAAGATAGAGAAAAACAACATACATCTTCGTGATTATTTTTTCCCTATTTTACACAAAGAAAGGCTTGATGATTTCGACCATAATCTACTACCTATATAGGACAAAGGATGGCCTAACATAAAACTCTATATGATTATTTTTTCCCTATTTTACAAAGAGAAAGGCATGATTCGTTTGATCATAAAGTACTACCATGTGTCACAAGAAGCACTTGCAAGCACTTAGAAGCACTTAGCAAGCATTTAGAAGCCCTAGCAAGCACTTGGAAGTAGTTAGAAGCTCCTGTTATCACTTCTGAAGCTCTATTAGAGCATAAGCACTTGGAAGCATTTGAAAGAACTCTCAGGCACCTACTGGCAGCTTTTTGAAGCACTATTAAGCACTCAGAAGCAACAAAAGGCACTTAGAAGCACATAGAAACATTTAGATGCACTTGGAAGCACTTACAAGCATTTACAAGCAGTTACAAGCAGTTAGAAGCTCTTGTTATCACTTCTTAAGCTCTGTTAAGCCATTACGAGCTTAAGCACTTGGAAGCATTTGGAAGAACTCTCAGGTACCTGGCAGCTTTTTGAAGCACTATTAAGCACTCAGAAGCAACAAAAGGCACCTAGAAGCACACAGAAACATTTAGATGCACTTGGAAGCACTTACTAGCACTTACAAGCACTTGGAAGCAGTTAGAAGCTCTTGTTATCACTTCTTAAGCTCTGTTAAGCCATTACGAGCTTAAGCACTTGGAAGCATTCGGAAGACCTCTCAGGCACTTGGCAGCTTTTTGAAGCACTGTTAAGCACTCAGAAGCAACAAAAGGCACTTAGAAGCACACAGAAACATTTAGATGTACTTGGAAGCACTTACAAGCACTTACAAGCACTTACAAGCACTTGGAAGCACTTATAAGCACTTACAAGCACTTACAAGCACTTGGAAGCACACAGAAACATTTAGATGTACTTGGAAGCACTTACAAGCACTTACAAGCACTTGGAAGCAGTTAGAAGCTCCTCTTATCACTTTTGAAGCTCTATTAAGCCATTACGAGCATAAGCACTTGGAAGCATTTGGAAGAACTCTCAAGCACCTGGTAGCTTTTTGAAGCATTATTAAGCATTCAGAAGCAACAAAAGGCACTTAGAAGCACACAGAAACATTTAGATGCATTTGGAATGACATAAAATTGCTTGAACCACTATCAACCACTTAGAAGCACTTGTGATCACTTGAAGAAGTATGTTAAGCACTATAAAGCATGGTTAAGCAATATAGTGCATTGTTGGGTACTCAGAAATGGTCTGAAAATGCTCAGAAGCACTAAGATGAACTCATGACTTGGAATTTCTTGGAATCACCATGAAGCACTCAGAAGAATCTGAAATCAATTGTAAAGCTTCGTAAAGCACTATAGTGCATGGTTAAGCATTGCAATGCACTGTGAGGCACTTGCAAACATTTGGAAGCATGGTAAAGCCCTCTAATGCCCTATCATACAAAAATTTAGTACTGTGCACTCTAAACCACTAACATTTAGAAATCAGTATCGTATAGAAGAGCATATCAAGATACACTATCAATCATATGTGAGCAACTGTGTAGCTCTTACAACACACTCTCAACACAGTGATATACCTAAGGCAAATCGAGTAGATGCACTGGTGGATGCAGTACATGCGCACTCTTGTCTATCCTCTTTTGAACAACATCTTTCTTGTTTGGGGAGATGCGAGTTTCCACCGACCAAAACTGAAACACGATTTTCCTGATTTCACTGGTGATGGTGCTTGCCCTATGCAATTGACGGTGACAAGAATCCAAGGGAAGTGACCCTTCCTTTGCTTCATGTTGTAGCCGAAAATTGGCCGCAATGACATTCCTTCGATGAACTCCTAAAGCCTTGGCAACTTCTCTACCACTCATTTGATTGTCAACACCAGATGCGCCATTGAGGCATGCCACGATAGTAGCCCGCTTTAAAAACAGCTGGTTATTTGAATGGGGTGTCTTCGCCTCGGATAATGTATGATAAATGTTAGAGAAAATGAGTCTCTCAACTATGTCTGATGTGTGCTGCAACACTGAGAACGTTGGATGACGGAGGAGCTATTGTAAAATCTTTGTTTGAAGGCCCTCAAAAAGCCCGTTTGTTTGTTTGCGCCAGAATTAAGAAACTGCTCTGCAAATTTTCTTTGCCTCTCGCTCATCAATGTCACCATCCTCGCGCCGCATACGTGCCATCCTCTTCTCAATGCTTCTTTGTTCCCTCTTCTTTGCAACCCAGTAGTTTCGAAGACCTGGCAGAAGTTCTCTCGGCGATGTGTTGTGTGATAGACAATGGGGGAAGATATAGGGAGCCTGTATTGCCATTCTGTACACTATGAGACTCCATGTGTAGTTATGAGGGAGCTAGGAGGCTGAGGTTATTGCAAACCATTAAAGCAGTTATGAGGGATCTAGGAGGCTGAGGTTATTGCAAAGAAGACCATTAAAGCACAACTGTAGTCTTCATGGAGAGAGAGAGAGAAGGAGAGAGGGAGATAGTACAGATGAATACAGCTTGCGCTCAGGCAGGAAGAGAGGCCCTTTTGTGTAGGCAGGAAGTAGAGGCTATGGCAGAGAGAGAGAGAGGCAGAGAGTGAGAGAGAGTGAGAGAGAGAGAGTCACGACAGGCCAATGGATTGTAGGACGACGAGTGCAGAGAGGAGAGAGAATATTCAAAAGCGTTTAATGGGCATGCCATTCCCTTAATGAATGCTCAGTTGCATTTTCAAGCCTGCCTCTATTTCAAATTTAAGCCTCTTTCTTCCTTTAAAGGGGTGGCCAAAAGGAGTGTCCAAGACACTCCTTTTTGGTACCACCTATACATGCTTTCACCCGTAAAGAAGAGTCTCAATTTAGGTAAAGCTATCCTAAATTTTCCATCAAGGATGATAAATCTAGGGTCTTGGTTCTAGACTTTGGCCTTTACACTTTCAATCTTTATATTCTTATGTTTGAGGTTTCCCAATTTGATTTGAAGCAAGGAAGCGAAAGTCCTCAGGTTGCTGACTTGGCGAACAACAAGATCCTTTCGAGTTTTTGCTTGACTGTTCTCATCCACTTCCCGTGTAGGAACGTTGTCAAAAAGCTTGACAGTCATCATAGAGATGTCATTGCTTTTTTCATGTGGACACAAGGAGGTCTGTTTAATGCCACAATGTTGGCATGTACCCAAAAGACATTGTCTACAGTGATAAGCACAGTCAATGGGTTTTGGGCACAATACAGACTCCCACAGGTCTGTTAAGCTTGGAAATGTGGCATTGGAGGTCGCACATTGCGCTGTTCCATCATGAGAACTGCAAATAAGGCACCTGCAAACTACATGGCTGGCTATGTAGCCCATATCTTCCCTGGCACATCTGATTAAGAGCTTCCTTGAAGTAGACAAGCTGCACATGGTATTCACAGCAACAAGTGTTGCGGTCCTTCAACTTGTGTACGAAGTATGGCTTTAGACCCTCAAAACATCTGCTGAGGAAGATCCTTATGTTAGGATGAGCCACTTGGAACCGCATATAGAAGTCCCTCTGTGTCAAAGAAGACAAATTTACACACACTATCAAGCATTATAAATCATTCTGAAGCAACCTATAGCATTGGTAAGCATTATGACGCACTTTCAGTCAGTATAAAGCTATGACACTCATTGGGTAAAGCTCTTAGACGCACTTAGTAGCACTTTCTGCACCTGGCAGCACTTGTAAATGGTTGTAAAGCACTATAAAGCACTCTTAGGTACCTACAAGCACTTAGAAGCCTGAGGATCCATTTAGATGAACTTGGAATAACATGGAATTTCTTGGAAACACTTGGAAGCACTTAGAAGCACTTGGAAACACTAGCAAACACTTAGAAGCAAGTAAAGCATGTGGGAGCACTTGGAAGCACTTAGAAGCTCATGGAAGCACTTAGAGGCACATGGAATCACTAGCAAAAGCACTTGGAAGCACTTGGAATCACTAGCAAGCACTTGGAAGCACTTGGAACCACTTGGAAGCACTTAGGCACATGGAATCACTAGCAAGCACTTGGAAGCACTTGGAAGCACTTAGAACCACTAACAAACACTTGGAACCACTAGCAAGCACTTAGAAGCACTTGGAAGCACTTAGAAGCACATGGAAGCATTAGCAAGCACTAGAAGCACTTGGAAGCACTTAGAAGCACTAGCAAGCACTTATCAAGGATTTAGAAGCCCTAGCAAGCACTTGGAAGCACTTACAAGCACTTACAAGCACTTGGAAGTAGTTAGAAGCTCCTGTTATCACTTCTGAAGCTCTGTTAAGCCATTACAAGCATAAGCACTTGGAAGCATTTGGAAGAACTCTCAGGCACCTGGCAGCTTTTTGAAGCTTTATTAAGCACTCATAAGCAACAAAAGGCACTTAGAAGCACACAGAAACATTTAGATGTACCTGGAAGCGCTTATAAGCACTTACAAAGCAGTTAGAAGCTCCTGTTATCACTTCTTAAGCTTTGTTAAGCCATTACGAGCTTAAGCACTTGGAAGCATTTGGAAGAACTCTCAGGCACCTGACAGCTTTTTCACTCAGAAGCAACAAAAGGCACTTAGAAGCACACAAAAACATTTAGATGCACTTGGAAGCACTTACAAGCACTTGGAAGGAGTTAGAAGCTCCTGTTATCACTTCTTAAGCTCTGTTAAGCCATTATGAGCTTAAGCACTTGGAAGCATTTGGAAGAACTCTCAAGCACCTGGCAGCTTTTTCAAGCACTGTTAAGCACTTAAAAGCAACAAAAGGCACTTAGAAGCACACAGAAACATTTATTTGCACTTGGAAGCACTTACAAGCACTTACAAGTACTTACAAGCACTTGGAAGCAGTTAGAAGCTCCTGTTATCACTTCTGAAGCTCTATTAAGCCATTACGAGCATAAGCACTTGGAAGCATTTGGAAGAACTGTCAAGCACTTGGCAGCTTTTTGAAGCACTATTAAGCACTCAGAAGCAACAAAAGGCACTTAGAAGCACACAGAAATATTTAGATGCACTTGGAATGACATAAAATTACTTGGAACCACTATGAACCACTTAGAAGCACTTGTGATCACTTGAAGAAGTATGTCAAGCACTATAAAGCATGGTTAAGCAATATAGTGCATTGTCGGGCACTCATAAATGGTCTGAAAATGCTCGGAAGCACTAAGATGCACTCATGACTTGGAATTTCTTGGAATCACCATGAAGCACTCAGAAGAATCTGTAATCAATTGTAAAGCTTCGTAAAGCACTATAGTGCATGGTTAAGCATTGTAATGCACTGTGAGGCACTTGCAAACATTTGGAAGCATGGTAAAGCACTCTAATGCCCTATCATTCAAAATTTTAGTACAGTCAACAAGCACTCTAAACCACTGACATTTAGAAATCAATATCGTATAGAAGAGCATATCCGGATGCACTATGAATCATATGCGAGAAACTGTGTAGCTCTTACAACACACTCTCAACATAGTGATATACCTGAGGCAAATCGAGTAGATGCACTGGATGCAGTACATGCGCACTCTTGCCTATCCTCTTTCGAACAACATCTTTCTTTTTTGGGGAGATGCGAGTTTCCACCGACCAAAATTGAAACACGATTTCCCTGATTTCACTGGTGATGGTGCTTGCCCTATGCAATTGATGGTGCCAAGAATCTAAGGGAAGTGACCCTTCCTCCGCTTCATGTTGCAGCCAAAAATTGGCCGCAATGACATTCCTTCGATGAACTCCTAAAGCCTTGGCAACTTCTCTACCACTTAATTACTTTGGAACCATTCAAGACATATTAAAGGTTGGCTTCAGAAGTTTTGAGTTGTTTATCTTTGATGTGAAGTGGTTCAAGGTAATCATAAATGGGCCACATGCAACTGTACGTAGAGACAAGAGTGGCCTCATCCAAGTGGACTCCACAAAGGTATGGACCGATCAGCAAGATACTTTTGTGTGCCCAGAGCATTGTGAGCAGGTTGTCTTTAAAGCGGATCCAAAAGATCCACGCTGGCTTGCAAATTTTTGAAGAATTAGAGCTACAACAGGGTGATGTGGATTCACAGGGTGGTGGGGAGCAGCAAGAACAAGCCAATATCAACAATGAAGAGGAGCAAGTAAATGAAGAGGAGCAACTAGAGAAAGATCCAAATGAAGAGGTGCAAACCAAAATGAAGCTGGAAAACCTGTTGAGGAAGAAGACATAGATGATGAGGACATCCTTCATCAAGGGACTTTTAATGATGAGGATGCTGAAATGTACATAGACATAGATCTCTTTGGGGCTACTGATCTTAATGAGGATGATAGAATAGATAATGATTTTTAAAATGATGTATCTTAATGATTATGCAAATAGTTATGACATATTTGTAATGATTTTATGACATTGAAGGTGCAAAGTGATACGGTTTACCATTGTTGTTTAGGGAAGTTAATGTTTGTCATATGGTCCTTTCATTGTTTACCATTGTTAATGTTTACCGTCATAATCACTAGTGCAAGTGCAAATTGATATGGTTTTACCATTGTTGTTTATCATTGTTAATGTTTGTCATATGGTTCTTTCATTATTTACCATGTGATTTTCATTTCGCACAAGTTTGTCATATGGTTTTTTGTCCAACAGGCCATGGGTGATGACTCACCGCCGCTCGACTACAGTCTTGATTTCTCATTTAATCCTACACCACAGGGCATGAGTCCCTAGCAGTTATATGGTTTTCTCTCATCCATGACTCTAGAGCAGAGAGCCATGGCTCATACTTATTGGGGTTTTGGAGCGGGACATCTGCCTCACCATCTGGCTTCACGACGGCAGTTCCCACACCCGAAGGTACGACAGTAGCTCCCACACCTCATACCACACAGCCTTCCACTCCTCTTACAGCTCGATCTACCACCCCTTCACATAGACGTTGCTCACATAGTAGTAGGTCTTCAGGGGGAGGTTGTTGTGGTGGTAGTGCCACAGATGCTGTGACACCACCACCACGTGAGCGTCGTCCTTCGCTCTCATCTGTTGATAGCACACCCATAGGTTCACCTTCCACTCCCTGGGGTGCACATGACCATGACAACAGCAAGATATACACAATTAGGGATGGGGCACCTATGGGAAGGCAATGAAGACACAAATTCAACAATTGTGCACTATACAGTTTCACAACTCTATTATGACTAAATGGGATCAGCAAGATAAGGAGAAGAAAAATTACATAAATACAAAGATAAAGCAAGAGTTTCAGCCATCTGACCCTATGAATGTCGTCTCTAATGAGTGGATACAATATACAGCTCGCATTTTGATGGGGCATCGTAGGTCAGAGGCGAGGGATGCATTTAGAGAGGGGAAAGAGAAACCTGTTTGGCTAGATGATAGGGAGTGGGAAGCCATAGATCAGGAGCTCACAGAGACACCAGAGAGGTTTCAACAACAAAGAGAGGTGGCAAGGATAAGACTCCAAACAGTAAGGGCTTCTCATCTTGGGAGTGGTGGTTACGAAACCATGCGCCATGAATTCGTAAGTATTTGTAGCAATTTTGTTTATCTAAATGTATGTATGTGGGCTAAATGTTGATTTCTAAAAGTTGTAATTGTTAATCGTTTATGTAGGAGTTGGCCATGAATCGCCCACTAAGTAGGCGAGAAGAGAAGTATGCTCACAAACATATGCTTGTGGCCTTATGTAGGAGTTGGCCATGAATCGCCCACCAAGTAGGCGAGAAGAGAAGTACGCTCACAAACATAGCCTTGTGGCCTTATTTGAGATGCTTGAAGAAGAAGGAGAGACCATCAATTGGGAGGCATTACCATAATGTAAGACCTTCAAACTATTGGTATATGATCAAAATATTCTTGAGTATTAATGTTTAATTTCTTGTTTATCTGAAAAATAAAAAAACGAGCACGGTCGTCTTTTGTGCTCTATTTTAGACAGAATGGTGCTGTCTGTTTACGGCTGTTGAGTCCTGTTCACTGCAGGTAGCCAGGCAACAGCTAGGCAACACCATTCTGTCTAAACAAAAATTCTGCTATAGCGTCGGTATATTTCCCGATATAGGCACCGGTATACGTTGTCGTGACGTGGGCGGTGTTGCTGGGAAAGTACGAGACTTCTGGCTGTGAGAGTAGCTTCCAAAATTCCAGCAAGTAAACAAAACAGATAGCTCTTCAAGGAGCATAAGTCATCACCATTGTTGTTGACATGTACATGTGCCAATTTACTTCAATTTATTCCCACATTCAGCTTGATGTTTGCACATAAATTGTGTGTCAAGAGCATGATCAGATCAAAGCATAAATCTCCTGACCCTTTATCCAAATGCCATATACATGTCACATATTGGCATCACATAGACTTCGACAAGTTCCCAATACATGTGAACTTAAGCTTGCACATCACATATTTTGCATGTTGCCATCTTCACAACTTCAAGACGAAAATTGAACTTGTCGAAAAAAACTTGCTTATAATTTCCATCATCTCACAAAGAAGCAATAGATAGAATGTAAGACATATTCATTCTCTTCATGTGCCCATTAAAATTTCCAAACCGGAAATTTTGCTTACAACTTTCAAAGATCACCAATCCCAGAAGTTCTCCAAAACCATGGTTATTTAAGATTAAAAAAGGGAATTAAAAAAAACTTATATACTCAGAACTCCATCCTCTCAAGCTTTATAATTTAGAAATCGTAATTATTTTTTAAAAACAAACTTATCTCTGCATAAGGAATATTGCAAAAGCTTCACATTTTTCAATCCAATGATCTGAAAAATGCCTTGATTCCACTCGCCAAGCAGCATCTCGTTCATTTTCTTGGAATTTTTAGAAAATGGATTCATTAAAAGGAGCTTCGAATACTCTTTAATTCAAACCCCTACAAGGTTAGAACAGAGGTAATCCTCACAAAACGAGATACTCTACAAAATTCCCTCTCTGGTTTTTTTTCTTTCTCCCCCGTTTTTGCATATTACCCATCTCTGCGCCGTTTTGCTGGTTATTTTCCCTTTCCCGCAAGAGAACCGGGGCTCCCTCACCTTTTGCAGCCCAAAAATCGCATTTTCCCCAGTTTGAAATACTGCGCCTCCTTATTTCCTGCATAATATCCAGAAATTTCCTTTTTTTAAAAAAATATTCTTTCGCATACCACGCAAGCCTCCACCTTGCGTATACGTTTCCAGCTGGCGCTCTTACTGAAAGCTTTTCTATGACTAGTCTGTTGACACCACAAACCTGCTACTACAGATGAACATGGTCATCCAAAGTGAGCTTTTTAGGTTGCTCTATGCCGGGCGGATCAGGCAGTGAGGATGGAAATGCCATTTCCTTGAAATCATAGCGAACATAGTTGTAGAACCTTCGCCAGTAATGCTTCGCTTTCGCAGTTATCTTCATATTCAATTACTTGCAGATGGTGAGAGAGAACCCAAACTCGCCGCCGAGATAATCATGCAAAACTGTGGGAGGATGGAGAGAGAGAGAGAGAACCCAAACTCGCCACCGAGATAATCGTGCAAAACTGTGGGAGGATGGAGAGAGAGAGAGAACCCAAACTCGCCACCTTCACCTTCACCTGCACCACACCCACGCACGATTCGACAATTACAGTACGCGTATCTCTGTGTCTCTCTCTCATGCTGTACCATGTCCTGGATTCATTCATGAGGGAGGTGAGGATGATTGCTTTTGTCTTTCGGCATCGCTGAGCAAGGGCCCCCAAGTTCAGCTGTGAGTAAAGAAGCTTGTTAAGAGGAATGCTTGATCTGTATGCATGTAACCCAAACGTACGGAAGGCCGAGCAGCACCAAACTGAAAAATGCAATAGAATGTCATGACTGCTCTCCATTTTCCAGTGAAAGCAAGCATCGATAAAATGATTGCGCATGTTTAAGATGTGATTTCCTGGGAGAGAAGCTAGGTCGAAGTCATGGCCACAAGTATTTCTGCTGGACCTTGGCCAAAAAGTGGTGCTCCTTTCCTTCCTTCCCCTTTTCTGCGACGACCTTGCATCTTTCAAACGAGCTTTAGCAAGATCTACATTTTCAGGCCTCCTCTCCAGCTGCCTTATTCGCAATGCAAGGAGGTCTTCCCTGTTCAATCCTTCCACCCAGGGTAATACATTCCAAGTTGGAACTACTTCTTCAACTGGCATTACTGGTTTCTGACCATACATTAATTCTGCAAGCATGTATCCTGACACTGAGCTATGAGTTGTACGGTCAGCCCACAAAGCATATGGTAGCAGCTTTGGCCACTCTCGCATTCTTTCTATGCATGCCTTAGCCAAAGCTTTAATGATTGGAGGATGTCCTTGCTCACTTTTACCATTGCCTTCAGGGTTGTAAGCACATGTTAGGGCCAATTTGATGCCAATTCTAGAGAAGAATTCCCTTGCTTCTTCAACATCTAGCTCACCCCTGTCAGCTGTTATTTTCCCAACACAACCATACCGGCAAATCACATCTTCCAAGAGAAATTTGCATACTGTTTTCATACTTTTTGTTCTAAGAGCACGTCCTTCCACCTGATTTGTCAAATCTTCTCTTGCAAGTGCTATGTACCGCATCTGCCAAATTCCCAAAGGCATTGTAACTAGATCCACTACCCATTTGTAGTGCATGACAGGTGGGTAGGTTGGTTGCAAGCCATCACGATGTCGCACATTTGAGTACATTTGACATACCATGCATGTCTCCACATATTGGGATACATCCTTGTACATTCCTTTCCACCAATATCTTTCCTTTATTTTGGTAAAGGTGGCCCACACACTTCGATGTCCAGCCCAGAGACTCTCATGGAATTCTCTCACGAGCTTCCCTTGAGTTTCTTTATCACATATGACTCTCTGTGGCATAGCATTCCTCTGCTTAGGATGCTTCCACAGGTACCCATCCTTTAGGAAATACCCATATGCTTTTCTGCGGATCCTCTTAAATTCTGAGTCAGACCAATTTTCCTGTCTTGTCAAAGTACTCAAGTATTGACTAATAAGCAACCATTCTCCTTCATACATTTCCTCACTAAAAGACTCAAGTGCATTTGATAAGCAAGTATGGTCCCCTTTTGCATATGCAGTAGTATAGAATCTTGTACCTACATCATCAATATCACTAATCATCCCTTCTTCATCTTCATACCTGGCTCTTGATAGCATATCTGCAACAACTGGGTTATCTTTTCCTGCAATATGCTCAAACTCAGGATTTAGTGACTTGATATAGGCAATCCACCTAAGCAGCATAGCAATATCTGGAGTGGTGCAGCTTGCAATCATCCCAAGGAGTGGCAAGCAATCAGTTTCTACAAGTACAGATGCCCCAATAAGATATTCTTTTTCACATTTTAGAGCAGTGACTATTCCCCTTGATCTGCGGATATTTTCGTTGACGAATGCTTAATACCTTTGCTCCAAATCTGATTACATACCTGTGATCATCCTCATCATCTTGCCCTACTGCCCATCCTATCCCAGTAGGACTAGTATCAACTGTAACAATCACAGGCTTGCCACACTCATAATCTGCTTTCCTTAGAGTAGGTGATGATTGGAGCAAACATTTCAGCTTCCGCATAGCATTAATATGTACTGCACTCCACAAAAATTTTTGATTTTTCCTCAAAAGTTGATAAAGAGGATCTGCTACATGTGCATAATGTGGGATCCAAATAACATAAAAGACACATGCACCTAGAAATCTCCTCAGCTCTGTAACATTAATGCATATCTCTTTCATTCTTTGTATTGCATCTATCTTGGCTGGACAAGGTCGGCGTCCATTAGTACTACAAAGATGCCCCACTATTAGCACTTCACCAACCCCAAATACTGATTTCGATCCAGGGGTGGTTGCAAGATCAGGGTGCCCAGTTTTGTCCACTCAGGCACCCTGTAAACAGTAAAAAAACAGATATTTGTTTACCTTTAGTGGCTAATCTCTCCTAGTAAATGAAGGAATTTTGTTTCAAGTTCTTTTGTTGGAACATCATATTCAAAGCTGGAAATATAGTTACATAATTTGATTAAGCATTAGATAGTCAAAAGTCCTCATTTTCTTAGGTACAAAGTCAATGTATACACCCTGTCCCAAATTTGAACTGATTCCATAAAATGCTAATATCTTTTACATATAAACTCCTATGAGATTTCCACTTTGTACCTTAGATCTTCACATAATATGGAGCTTAACTTGATTTTTTGAGAAAATTTTAAGATATTTGTCTATTTTCTTTAAATATTTCAAGGTCGGTTGCATAGAGGCTTCATCTAATTTCTCCTTGCTTCCTGGTGGCAAGGGCAAGGCAACTGGTTTCACCTTCTTTGCAACCGTTTTATACTTTGTATCAACATGAGCATCTATCTCACAATTCATGTTTTTACATTCCATCCCCTCAAATTCCCGGATTATATCATACATCCCCACAGATGACACCTCTATCATCTCATTTCCACCCTGTAAGCATGCTCTTCCCATAGCAAAAAGCACATCCATAGTATCCACAAATGACACCTCATCAAGCACCCCTAAAATAAACTCATTCTTCTCCAAAAGACCACACTGCTCAAAGACTTTTTTGTTTATTTTGTACATGTCGATGCATACCACGCTTCAAATCCTTGCTTTTTACAAAGACCAGTGACCCATAGCTAGAAAATCCCTGAAAATTTGCTGAAAAGTTATTTACATGCGAGAACTCATTTTCCCTTGTACCATTGGAATCCCGCTTTACAATGGCACCTGGCCAAAATCCCTCATCTCCCTGTAGTTCATGAATTCTTTGTTTATCTTTGGGAGTGGCTGTGCTCGAAGAGACGCACGGTTCCTTTCATGGTTAATACAAACTGTCAAAAACTGAACAGCTTTCTTGCCATCTTTACTCCTTATTCTTGCATATGCCGAGCCATCATCCAAAACTTTTGTTTCCATCCTCACAGCTGTAATGTAGGGTTGCCCAAGGATGAGGGGATATGATGACATCTCCTAAACAAAGAAGTTCTGATCATCTTTCACATCCCCTATAGTTACCCTTACATTTGGACAGGCTGCATAGAGCTCTCCAGATGAGTTATTAGCTGCTTTAATCATCCACCCATGATCTACATCCATTGGCCACTTACATTTGTTGTAGAGATTTTTAGCCATAAGATTTATTTCAGACCCATGATCAATTAGAGCGACATACGGCTCTTCCAAGTCACCTATCTTGACAAGGGTTTCAGTGGTTGCTCTTGCCCAATGGCTCCTGGAGTAATGACTCTTTGTAAGAACTTCTTTTTCATCATCCTCATCCACAAAGCGCACTTGTCGTGCCCCTTCAGCAGAGTGATTACATTCCACCACATTTTCTCTCTCTTCCCTTTGCTGTACCTGTACTCCATGAGTCTTAGAAGTGCTTGCCTCCCCTTGTGATGGAATAGATTCAATTATGGACTGCCTTTTTCTTCGTATAATATCAATTATCTCATCATGGAATTCTTTCTTTGCAATCCCCAAGACTTCCCCTAATGTAAATTCCACCCTGCTGTTTAGAATCCTCTCTTCAAGCACCTTTTTGAGATCTGTTGCGGCTTCAATATCAGATTGAAGCTTGTAGAGTGGACTTTTCCCTTTACCCTTCTCCTTCTCATGCTTCATTTTTGCTGGCACTTCTTCCATTGATACTTCCTGTGGAGGTCTGCTATGCAGTGGAGGCATATGTGATGGCCCACGATCCTTCTTTTCACTTCCACGGGTAACTCTTTTTGATGGCCCTCCTTCCTCATTTTCCCTTTTACGCTTCTCCTCTACCTGTGCCTCATTATTCTGGCATTTAGCAATGTAGGCATGAACAGATAAAGAATCCACAGGCTCCTCCCAGCCAGAGTCTCAAGACGTATACAGTCACCTGCCTCATGCAAAGCTTGCTTAGACACCTTCTTTGACGCAATTAATTCCATTGTTGATGGCCAAAAATCTTCATTCTCATAATCTTCATCATTCTCAGATCCCTGCTTTGATTGACCAGCCTTTAACCCATAGGTTGCTGCCTCAACCATAGAGATGGAATGGCTAGCAGCCATATCCTCAACCAGCTTTTTCATCCCTCCTTTCCCAAAGTTTGTGCTTAATGGAAGACCAGTCTCTATAAGGTGGATTTTCCCATCTTTGAAAAACACAAGTTGATTTCTGAGGGCTTCTTTATAGCTAGCACAGTCTTTCTTTGCATGTTCTGGGTCATCACACCATATACATCTGAATGTAAACCCTTCTTTGCTTTGAGGCCTTTGCATAGAAGCCTGCCCTAATGGTAGCCCTTTTTCTTCAATCTTGGACATCTTCAGTTTTAGGTCTCGCATACCTTTAATAAGCTCATCCATCGGCCCTTCTACCTTTGGGATTGTAGCAACTGATTTTGGTAGATTCTCAGGGGTAACAGCAGTTATAGGAGTTGCCGAGCTCATCACCATTTTATCCCTCCTTCGCTGCCGCTTTGCTAGCATGGTGACCGCATCCTCGACATCATTCCAATCATTCTTTAGCGCCTGCTCTGTATCTTTATCCTCAAGGAGAATTTCCAATTTTTCTTGGAGATCTTTCCCAGCTGCTTGTAAGAAGAGCTCTGTTTTTTCCCTGTCCAAGGTTGTGCGCTCAATCCTTGACAGCTGAGCATAGCGCTTCTCAAACTCTCTTAGCAACTCTGTGGGGCAGAAATTCCCATTTTAGGTTTTGTGACCCATTCCAAGAAAGTTCGTTTGGTCACCCGCTCAGAGTCCTCCATGAAATATTCATCCTTTAAAGCAAGCTTGAACTCCTCCCAATTTCTGCCACCATGTGTTGTCTGTAATCCTCTTATGCGCTCTCTTATTTCAGGAACACATACCAGCTCAAAGCTTCGAACCATATCCTCCTCAGTCACCCTGTTTAGCTCCATTTCCTTTGTGTAATTGCGCAGGTACTTTGTGATGTCCTTACCATCAAATTGATCCACCTTTTTCACAATTGACTGCAGTGCTTTGGTCATGGAAATTTGTCCCCTCGCAGCAGTTTGCTACTGTTGCATATACATAGTAAACATCTAAAACATTTGCATAACTCCGGGGTCAAAATGAACCCCCTGACCCTCAGGATTCTCAGCCATAGCCTCTCTATGTATTTCACCACTAACTCTCACGCCAGCAGTTTCACGTCGGGTTCACTAAAGCTTTTCCAAAGCTGTCGTGACGTGGGCGGTGTCGCTGGGAAAGTACGAGACTTCTGCCTGTGAGAGTAGCTTCCAAAATCCTAGCAAGGAAACAGAACATATAACTCTTCAAGGGGCACCACCAGCAGAAGCTGGAACCATCATAGATCCAATACCCAGTTATTGCCAAAATCACATGAAATCATATCCTCAAATATGGAGCTCCAAAGGCTCAAACACCCAGCACATAACATAAACCATAGCCAACATAGGCTACATACTGACATCACTTACTTTGTCTTCATAAGATTCCAAAGCCCAAGAAAAACCATAACATTGTGACCCATCATAAACATCATTAACTATAGTAGTTTGCAGCATGACAGCAATAGTAAACTGGAGTGGAAAATGCCTTCCATAAAAAGAACTATCTCACCACTATGTTACTTCTTCTAATTCAACAAAGATACCACTAACTCGTGCCCGAAAAGTTGCAGCAGCACAGCTTCACTATTGCCTTCAAGGCTTTTTCAAGACCTTCATGTTGCTGCACAAACCCATAGGTTAGCTCTCTCCACGCACATTCCAAGCCTTTCCCTGCATAGCAGGCCTGAAGCAAACACTACTACGAAGATGATGGTGGAGATGGAGGGAGGGTCATCACATTGATCAGAGACTATAGGCAAGTGTAGTTATGCAAGGTTTTGCCACTTAATTCACAATCAATAACTAAAAAAAAAAACTCTTCTCTGCTAGCAGCCAGCGCCAAAACCCAGCGCCACACTCTTCGCTTCCTCTCCAGCCACTACCAGGCGACTGCGCCAACACCCCTTCTACCCAAAACTCCTTCTGTGTCCAGAGGCGGCTCCCCCATTACCAGCTCCTCTTGGCTGCAGTTGCTACCAGCCATCATAGCGTTCCACACCAACCAACATCACTCCCCCCTCTGCAGCTTCAGCGGTCCACACCTTTTCAGCGTCTGAGAGGCCCCTCCTTATCTACTGCATTCGTCCGCCTTATGCTGTGCTTCTGTGCGCCTTATGCCCTACACTTGATCACTGCGCCACCCTCATGTAGCCACCTTACACTCCTTGCGCACGCCTTTTCTCCTTTGCCTTGCCGGCCTTATGCCCAGCCCTCCGCTCTGCAGCTTGTTGTGCTCCAAGGTTTCTTACAGTCTCACTTTGCTCCACCACGTAGCATCCCTTCTTGTCGTGGATGCTTCCCCCCACCTTTCTGCTTACAGCCGGCTCTCCTCCTAGACCCAACAGCCAGGCGATTTCCTTCTCTATCTTCCTGCGCACCAGAGCCGCCCCAGTCCTTTCACAATCACCCCTTCAGAGAGTCATATCAACGAGGCCTTGCCTTTTTCTCCCGGCCGACTCCAGCAAGGCGCTTCTCGCCAGCTTCTGGAGGGAACCTGTTGGCAGCCACAAAGGCTTCCACGTGGTCCCTTATCCCTTTTGCCACCTTGTATTATATTTATTTATTTTTTATATTATTATTTTTAAAGCCCAATAATGGTCACCACATTACTACAATGGCCTCTCCTTCTCCTTGTGTTCTTCCTGGACAGACGGCGCCCACTACCTTTCCAAAACTAGAGTTGCCCACAAGCTTAGAATCATTAGCATCATACTTCTCACCAAAATACGATCATTACCCCATGCTCCAAAGCTTCTCAATTGCAACTTTCTAATGCCACTCATACTTGGACGCGCACACAAATTCACGCTACCAAGCAGCTGATCTCACCTCCAGTGAACCTTACTCAAGACAAGCTTGTAACAAGCTCAACACCAAACCATTTCACCTGTACACCTGGCGACACCCTCAAAAGCAAAACCCTCCACACGCCATACATCCCATATGTACACAGGCACTTAATCCCATGCAGCTGGATTTGTATTTAATGGCCTCACATGCATGGATTCACACCATAGACGTGCCGTGGCACGACAACGCGCCGGTATATTCGCCGATAAATCTGTTGGTATATATGACGGTACTGTTGTTGGTATATGTGTTGGTATTTCTGCTGGTATGCTCGTCGGTATAGGCACCGGTGTACCGTCGGTATAGCCGTCGGCATAAATCCCCGACACTTATACCGACGTCATCGTTCCGGCGTGGATACCGGTGTTTATACCGATGAGACGGGGCTTTTTTAGACCCCGTTTAATGACGTCGATATAAGCGCCGGTATTAGGCTATCATGTAGTAGTGATTCGAACTATGCCATCCTAGTGTACTTTTATGGTGTGGTGTTCACACCATGGTTGTTAAAACATGAGTACCAAAAATGCATGGCTATAGTGAAGAGGCCCTAATCCTACACTAATCATAGTTATTAGGTGTTTAAACAAAGGTGGGGGAGCCTAATCAACCACCATTTTATTTTTAAAATTCACCTTATGAAAAAACTATTTTTCTAAAAAGAAAAAAATCAAAATCTCCATCTATCTTCCAAAATTCCAAAAATCCTCCCATGAGGGGATTGTTGTTTTTGGAGGAATTCTACGGTGACAATGACCTTTCTTTAAAGTGTGATCATGCATTCTTTGTACTCTTATGTGCAAGCTTCTCGACATTGCTTTTGGCAGGGACTATGAAAGGACATGACACTATTAATGATGGTGTGCATGCAAACTAGTTAGGAAAATACCCTCTTCTCCCTCTTGACACTTCCATGAGCACAAATTGATGCACACAAATCCTCAAACGCATCATAGCATGTGTGTGTGTACATATACACATGCACGTGCACACACACACACACACACATATGAATGTATGTATGTACATACATACATACACACACTTGTATATACTATATATATGTATATATGTATGTACATATATACGTATATGTATATATGTAGGTATGTAGGTATATATGTGTATACGTGTGTGTGTGTGTGTATGTATATATATATATATATACATAGGAGTACATATATATATATATATATATACACTACATACATGCATACAGATATGTAGGTATGTATGTATATATGTATTTTATATAAATTTATACATATATATATACTACAAACATACATACATATATACATACATATATACATACAAACATACATACATATATACATATGCGCACACACACACACGAACACGAAGCCGAGACACACACACCCACATCTATATTTATGTATATGTGTAATGTGTATGTATGTATATATTTACATATATACATATATAATACACATACACACACACACACACACACACACACATACATATAGACATGTCTATATGTATGTATATATATACATATACATATAGACATATATATGTGTGTGTGTGTGTGTGTGTGTGTGTGTGTGTGAGAGAGAGAGAGAGAGAGAGAGAGAGAGTCACTTCACTACTGATTTAAGTTCAAATTTAGGGGGCAAAGAGTGTTTTTTTTACATCGTTCCTTTGAAAAAATAGAGGAAAACTAACATAAACCTCTATGTGCTTTTTTTAAAACTATTTTACATAGAGAGTCTTCATGCTTTTGGCAATGTTTTTTTAACATTCTTCCTTTCAAAAGATAGAGGAAAACAACATACATCTTTGTGATTATTTGTTTCCTATTTTACACAGAGAAAGACTTGATGATTTCGACCATAATCTACTACCTATATAGGACAAAGGATGGCCTAACATAAAACTCTATATGATTATTTTTTCCCTATTTTACAAAGAGAAAGGCATGATGAGTTTGATCATAAAGTACTATCATGTGTACATTCGTAAGAAAATGGAATTCTTTGTTACTTGGGGGGAATGGATTGATGATCCCTACTAAATTCGAGATTGGACTTGCCATTTAGTCCTTTACTGAATCCATTCTTAAGATAGTCACTAAAAATAGTTTCTTTGTATGTAGTTGGACTTTCATCACTCACAAACTTGTCTAAAGGTCCCACCTTTTCATGCTCACTTGGACCATAGAAACAAGCAATGGATATTCTTGGCTTCTTTAGGTTTGTGACAACTCGATGTTCGACACTCTTATAGTGTCCATTTGTTAATATCTGTGAAAGAAGATAAGTATAAGAACATCATTACATCACAAATGTCTTGTTATGTTAAAGTGGTTGTAATACATGCAATAGAATGCCATTCACCCACGTACAATATGTCTACAAAATCTTATTTAAGTGGCTTTTAATGCTTATTGCATGGCATGCATCAAAACGTACCTCAATTTGGTCTCCCAAAAAGACAACAAATGAATTTGATATATGATTCACATTGACCCATTCATCTCCTTTTCTAACTTGCAATCCTGGCACTTCATCTTGCATCAAGATTGTGAGTGATCCAAAATCCGAATGGGAACTCAACCCAAGTGTAAGCTCTGGCTTTGGACAAGCAGGGTAGTAATTGCATCCCATGGTTTGTCGATAAATATGCTTATAAAAGGCCTTGGGCTCCAATGCCAAACTTGCAAAAATTGCTCCACATAGGATGTGTGCAACGGTAGCCATTTGTTTATGAAAGTCTAATATAGGGGCCCTGGGAGTATGAACAAATGATGATTCAACAAAGTCCACCAAGGGAGTTCAGAAGACATTATAAAGGGCATAATTGTAAGTACATATGATGATTCAACAACTTTAACGTGTAACATGATACAGGAACACCGACAAGGGGGTACAAGCCATAATAAGGAAACCTTCAAGACTCTTATATTGATCCTTGAAAATTCATTCACGTGAAAAATTAAGCTATCAAAATGGAATAGATGAAATGCTAAAGACAAGCTGTAACAATGTATTAAGCTATCAAAATGGAATAGATGAAATGCTAAAGACAAGCTGTAACAATGTATATTGGAAGGGAGGATCTTTTTTTGTGTCCGAAAACTCACCTTAGAAAGTCTGGTACCAGCTTGACATCCATGGTAGGGGAAGGTTTGAATCCTAAGGTGTCTTTCCACTCTCGAATTCTTTCGTGGGTAACAAAGCCGGTGACGAAGCTCAATGGACAAGATGGGTCTTCCGAGATTAATCGCATTTTGTCCTCGGTTGGCAATGCAAAGAAGTCGGCAACAGCACCCCAAAGTTGGCTTTGTAAGGCCGGCGCGACACCATGATTAATCACCTTATAATTACATCAAAATTTAATTCAAAAGTTGGTTTTCTAAGGTAGGCTAGTGCAGCTTACCGTTGCAGAATTTAATGCAAACGTTGGTTGTGCAAGGTTGGCTCTTTGATACTATGAAAGCAAGCTCCGTCACAGAAAGCCAATATTTTGGGCTCTTAATGAATGCAAAGTATGGGCAGTTGCAGGGATACTGGTGCTTTTCAGTACCTGAAAGATGCCCCACTCGATGCAGGCGAGCCCGATTTCTTTTGTAATTTGGGCCCTGGCTTGTCCATGGAAGTTTGCAAGGTTAATAATTGGCACTTGAAGGGTGCAGTTAGCAGTCTCGGAGAGGCAAGGCCTCTCCTCGGGTGGGCGTATATACTGGGCAGGCACATGCCGAAGTCCCGAATCTACAATCTCCTTGATGCTTCGAATCTGAGGTTGCTCCATTGTGTGTGTGTGTGTGTGTGAGAGAGAGAGAGAGAGAGAGAGAGAGAGCGAGAGCGAGCCAGCTAAAAGGAAGGATTAATATGTGCGAGCGAGAGCGTGTGAGAGAAGAACAGAAGCCATCCAGATACTTCAAATTTACACACGATGAATATCCTCAGTACGTTTAAATACTATGAACGGCTTTGTTCTTAATTGCATTAGTATTGGACATGTGCAAATACCAAAATTTGATCAAATAGACCTAATAAATTACTATGAACGGCTTTGTTCTTTATTGCATTAGTATTGGACATGTGCAAATAGACCTAATAAATTACTCGCGTACAAAAATCAATAAACAGTAGGATATAATTGGAGAACAAAATGCTTCTAGAAAGGGTAGACATAAGATAGAGAAGCTTGAGAGCACACAAAATAACTAGATTAGAATAAACAAATGTGTGCTAGATACAAAAGATAAGTACACACCCCAAAATGAGTAGATAAGAGGGTGTACATACGTACATGGAAAAAAACTTCCTAGTGAGGAAAAAAGTACCCCGATTGTCCTAAGTGTGTTCACACATCACTACCATATAATACTACATATATCACGTTGTTGTGGTTGTTTTTTTGCTTTAAGAGTATCTTCCAAACCTAAACGCTCAATTGGCATTAATCTTAGAACTATGAAAAATGAACTAATGTTGTAAAATATCACAAAAATCAAATCAATCAAGGAAAGACCGCAACAATGTGATATGAGACATAAACTAACATAGAATGCCCCAAATCACTTTGTTGTGTTTGTTTCTCACATGATAAAATCTTGCAAACTTTAATAACTAACTATAATTTTTAAGGTTTACTTAATAGAGGCCACTTACATGTTAGGGTCACTTTTTTTTTCTTTTAGCTCTTTGCACGATATACATTTTACACGCCCTGATGATACCTATGCAGCAACAAAGAGAATCATGTCAGAAGCGATATGTAGGTCAACTAGGTGACTCCTTAATTTTAGCCACCATCACCTTTTAGGTGAGTCATGTGAGAGATCTTGAGGGAGTTAGAGTGATTCTACACCTTTAGATGCCTCCTCCTCTCATGAATCTTTATAAATAGGCACTTCTACAACACATTAATGAGCTCTGGTGGTGGAGAGAGTAGAGTGCATACTTTGTGTACTTGCTTAGTGCTTAATATACTAGGTGGTCCTTTGTGGTGCATGCTCTCTACTTTGCATGGGATTGTGTCCATCTTACATTGATTTCATGTGTATGCGTATGTGGTGACTCTTGATCACATTTCATTGCTCTTGAGTCTCATTCATTTAAACTTGTGTAGCTTGGTTACGTTGTGAGAGGCATTTGTGTGATGGATACAGATGAGACATGGATAAACCCAAAGGAAGAGAAGGCAAAGTGTAGAGAGTGGATGTGGTTTTGATAGGTCATGGAATGAAACATGGAAAAAGGATAGGGGATGATATATGAGTGGATAAGGATGACATAATGATGATGTGGTGCATCATGTTGTTGAATAGTCAGGTGTTTCTCAACTGCAGTTAACATGGAAATCAACGTGGCAGGAGAATAGTGGTTAGCCGACAACAAAATGCTTCTTACACCCAAAAAGAGAGAAAGTTATTAGCCATTAGTTCATATGCAAGTTTTTCTATAAATTTCATTTAAGAGGCAGTAGAGAAGCGATTAGGGGAGTTCTTTGGGA